>NC_056745.1:1436291881-1436376881 GCF_019279795.1 Protopterus annectens | reverse complement strand
TAACTACAGTAATACATTTTGGCATTTTGCTTACAGGTGCATACAGTGCAACTAACTACAATCACCATACAGGTACAGACACACACACACACACACACACACACACACACACACACACACACACACACACACACACACACACACACACACACACACACACAGATGTGCCCATCAATTGCATCTGCTCTATTAAAGTTGTATACTTCAGATGTCTGATTGTGAAAAAATAAATAACGCCGATGGAAATGAATTTAGATAACTGTGGTTAGATGCATACATTACGATCCACTGCTAACCGCAACATCACACAAACACACAGGTACACAGACACAGGCACAAACACACACACACATATATATGCAGATATGTCTACCAATTCCATCCACATTATTAGCTCTGTAAAATTCAGATGTCTGATTGTGATAAAATAGATAGTGGCCAATATCAATGAATTTAGATCACTGCTGTCAGATGCATAGAGTGTGCCCCACTGCTATCTCTACTACAAAACAGACACAAAAACACACACATCCACATGCACAAACACACCAAACACATAGGCAAACAAGCCACACACTCTTACCAAGTACAGCTAGTTTAGTGACTCTGTGCAATTCTGATGTTTGATTATGCTCAGATAAATGATTAAATAACTAACTAAATAAAAAACACACTTTTGCATTTCATTTTGACACTGTCAGTGCATCACATTGTTACTCCCATGCATACACACGCACACACAGACACACACACACACACACACACACATACACACACACACACACACACACACACACACACACACACACACACACACACACACACACACACACACACACACACATAACCACGTAATGCATTCAGATCACTGTTGTCAGATGCATATAATGCAACTGACTGCAACCGTCACACATAGACAGACACACACATTCACACATGCACACATCTTAGAGGTCTGATTGTGATAAGATATATGAATAAATAATGGCCATAGTAAAGCATTTTAGTTTGCTGCTGTCAGATGCATAAATGAATTTCAGAGTGATATTGAGAGATGTTTACAGTGTAGCCCATTGCAAGCCTGCTGCTCCTCACCCATAGGTATGAAAAATCACAGAACTGAACAATGTTACATTGCATAATTATATTAGTCATGTAGGCATCTTACCAATTTTTAAGAAAATGCATGTTCCGAGTCAGATTAGATTTTCTTAAGTATGTTTTTTTGAATGGTAAGGCTTCTTACAGAGGAAGACTGCTTTGTTTATATAATACTTCTACCAGAGACAGATGGCAATAGTTAAGGTTGTCAAATCTCTGAAAGTCTTGTTTGCTCTGCATATAGTACTGGTATACTTGGCATTAAAGCAGATAACAAGGATGGGTAAGGAAGGCGCTATAAATAATGTAGTGAAGAACATTTTAGCTAAAACTTTAAAACCTAACTCAAGAAAAACGTCTCCTCTCTAGAAAGGAAGCTATTAAACCCATTGCTGCAACTAAATGCCAGGGAAACAAAGCTTAAACTATCTGCCAATAATAACAGTAGGGATTCTCTAAAAGAAATAAAGGAAATACACTTGCCAAATGGATTCTTTACATTCCAACAAAAATTTGTTGTTACCAGTTGAAAATTGGAAGGTAGTGTTAGGTAATCAGGAATTAGCTAAAGTAGTAGGTATTAGACCTAACTTTACTTTCAAGAAAGCTGTTAACTTGAAGAGTCTATTAGAGAAGAAAGTAGATACATGTGCTACTGACAAACAAGTAAATATTAACACTAAGGGTACTTATGCTTGCCATCATTGTAAGCAGTGTAGATTTTTAAGTAATTCATTTTCGGTTTATTTTTCACATCTTAACATCACACACTGGTCTAAGAAATATTACACTTGTCATAGTGAAATGGTAGTGTATTTAGCCCAGTGCCAGTCCTGTCGTAGCTATTATGTTGGGATGACTACAAGAACTCTTAAGAAAAGAATTAGTGAACACATTTTGGCTATTAAAAAAAAGGACATGACGAACGCACTGGGCAAACATTCTACCGAATGTATTAATTTTAAAAAGTTTATTTTTTCTGTCCTAGACAGTGTTGACAATAGTTTATTTACTGGTAACACCAAACTTTTGTTGGAATGTAAAGAATCCATTTGGCAAGTGTATTTAGGAGCTGATCATGTTCCAGGACTGAATGACTTAGTGAATATAAAATGTTTTTTACAAATTAAATGAATGTAAGAGTTTTATCTATATATCTACATTTATATTTATATTTATATATATATTTTTTTATATATATAATTTTTTATATATGATCTAGCAAATAGATTTATTTAATACATTTTTTTATTCATTTATTCTTTTACTTTAATGGATTTAATTAATGACTGACATCATAGATCATGTGATTATTGCTTTATTATATAAAGTGCTTTAGTGTCTGGGAGAGTTGTTTTCTGATGAAGTTCACGGTAAATAAAGTGAATGAAAGCGCTAAATTTGGTGTTCCATACTTTACTGGCTGGATTCTTTCATCTTCTTACGTTTTTGTCTTTTCAATTACCAGTCTTAACCCGATGGCTAGTACTCACTGACTGCTGTCCTGCATAACCTCAATCCCCACCTGCAATTACTATACTTATAAATTACTATAGGTCTCAACAGCAAACAGTCACACCTGGTCACAGAGAGTAACAAAAACCCCAGGATAAACACTGAGCCAACATCCACTATCTACTTCCATTCATCAAACAATCTTTTATCTTTCACCTGTCAGTCTACCAATTCACATAGCAAACACACGAGGAATCCACGCAGGTCCTAAGGACACCTGAACTCAAATCAGTTCACTAGCCAAAACCTATCCCTCAAGACAAAACATCATCCCCCTGGAAAAAGATATTTATTAGGACTAGCCATGATAATACGTAAGAGCACGTAGCACCAAGATATGCAACTGCTGATTCCTGATGTTCCTCCTATCTTTATAACAGCCTACACTTTAAGTAGCCAACACATGAAGCCAGAATGGTTATCATCCAGCCTGCAAACTACAAACAAGGTTCTGTATTAATACAACATAAGTAAACATACAGGTAGTAAATATCCTCCCACATACAGATGACTTCCCTTTGAACCTCATCCACATAGCATATATACCTTGTAATGGGTCATACCTCCCATGCACTGTCAGAAAACACACAAATGCACACATGCCTTACATTTACCTTGCCCCATTATCAGTCATTCACTGCTACACAGTAGACAATAATGCCTCCCTTCCACTCAATTTGTTAAATTAAGGTCCAGCAATTAAGAAATATTATGATCAATAGAAGTTAGAAAAATAGCCACAATAAATAAAGGTTCAATGAAATGATTTCATCCTTGTCCCTGTGACCGAAATAATAGCAGCAATGTCTGCTTAGATGTAATTACACTAGGTAACTGCCATATAATGGCAATCCCTATGTATTCTGTGTAGTCAAGAAGTAATAAACAGGCTCAGCATGAGCTGTTTCAAATCAGGAGGCATAAATCCTGGTGAAAAAGCAGCAACTGGGCTGAAAGCATTCTGTTATAAAGAAAGAAGCATATGACTTGGTGAAAAAGCAGTAAAAAGGATCAAAGTATGCCGTTCCAATGCAAGACCACGTTGTTATATCAGGCACATGTGCAGCTCATTGGACCAGTAAACTAATAAGTCAGAATTGAAATAAGGAAGTGCAAATGCACCTAAAGAATATATGGATCCAATTAATTTTGAATAATGTACGTTAGAGAAAAAATATCTTCAGACACAATTTCTAAAATATGTCATTTAACTATACTCTTATACAATGTAAAAAGTAACAATATCACATAGAAGACACTAAAACAAAGAGAATTTCACAGCAATAAGTATGTGCTAGAAAAAAGTAATAAATGTCAAGCACCTGAACTATATTCCTCTAAACCAAGACATTATTTCAAACCATACATACTCTCTACTCCTCCCTCCCATCACCCCTTTCTTACCATCATCTCAAAAAAAGGAGCCCTCAGCAACCCTTCCTTCCTATTCCCCATTTATCACCTCCAACACCTCTTCCTCAACTCCCTCTCTCATTCAGGTGACATCCACCCTAACCCTGGACCCATCTCAGCCAGTCACCTAAGTAACATCCCCACCAAACCCCTCAAACCCAAAACCATCTGGCTAACCACCTTCAATACACAAAGTCTCAGAAATAAAATCCCCAACCTGCATGCCTGGCTTTCTCACAACCAACCTGATATTACAGCTCTCTAAGACATGGCTTAAACCTTCCATCTCTGACAATGAAATCCTTCCTCCTGGCTACAAAACTCTTTGCAATGATAGAACCCAGAGAAAAGGTGGTGGAGTGGCTATTATATACCCATCCACCCATACTCTAACTCCATACACCAACCCCATCCCTACCTTCTCCAATGCCAAAATATCAATAGGCTATCTAAAGCTTAATAACTGCAAATCTTTATGCATCTGCTCCATCTATATCCCCCCAGGCAATAAAACCAAAACATTAGAAGACATACTATCTTGGTTTAACTCCAATATAATACTCGAAACCTATATCATTGGTGACGTAAAAATCAACTGGGCCTCCATCAACTCTAACACCCAACCCCATTCATCAATCTCTACAACTTCACCCAACTCATAAACCTTCCAACCAGGCCCAAGAAACATGGAACCTCTGGTACCATCATAGACTGGATACTCACTACCCACCCCCACGTTGCCTCTCAAGCCAGTCTTCTACTCGATCCTCTCAGCGACCACCTACCTGCCTTCATTGACCGCATATCACCCACCCCCCTAAAACATCACCAATATATCCTAACCCGCAACTTATCCTCCTTCAACCCACAGACACTCGGCGAATGCCTGAAGCACATTGACTGGTCACCCCTGAAAATTCTACCACTTGACGATGCATTATCCTATTTTAACAATACATTGATAACCATCCTAAATCAACAGGCTCTCCTAAGATCCAAAAGAATCAAATGAAATCCCTGCCCCTGGCTATCCCATGAAACTAGAAACATCATGCATCAGCGTGACAAAAAATGGAAACAATACCAAAAACAAAACACAGCCAACTAACTCCTAGAATTTAAACAACTACATAACTTAGCCAAAAAAATGATAACCAAAGATCGCAAAAACTACTACAATAAACTCCAATCCATTCACTCATCCAACCCAAAAACATTTTGGAGCTCTGTGTCCTCCATCCTTCACCCAGGCAATAAAAGCAACCCATGTCCAGACCCTACTCTCTCAGATCTTCACACTGCCACTAAGTTCAACCATTTCTTAATTTATTGCATTGCAAAACTATCCTCCTCCTTCCCTGACCACTCCTCCTGCCCCCCTAACAGCAAGCCTCCTCCTTCCTCCCCCTTTACCCTCAAACCCATCCCCATAAACACAATAAAAAGACTTCTCCTCAAGCTAAAACCCTGTCTTAATGCACCAGATAATCTACCACCCTCCTTCCTCAAACAATCCGCTGAAACCATTGCCTACCCTGTATCTATTCTCATAAACAGATTTATACAGGACTCATACATCCAAACCATCTGGTGCCAAGCATGCATCATTCCTTTTTATAAAGGCAGTAAAAACATAGACACAACCAACTTTAGACCTATAACCATACTCACCCCCCTCTCAAAAATACTTGAAAAAAAATCCATGCACAAATCATGCAACATCTAAACCTAAACAAACTTCTCTCCCACACCCAACATGGCTTCTGCCCTAGCCACAGTACCATCACTACCCTCCTTTCCTTTCTAGAGACTATCACCCTAGCATGTGATAATGGTAAATATGTTTCATCACTATTCTTAGACCGTTCAAAAGCATTTGACACCATCTCCCATCCCTTACTTCTATCCCAGCTCTCATCCTTACATCTCTCTCCCTTCGCCCTTGCTTGGTTCACCAGCTACCTATCCAACTGTCAATAAGCTGTCCAGTGGAAGGAATCTACCTCTCCTTTCCTACTCACACCCACTGGAGTCCCTCAAGGCTCTGTTCTTGGTCCTGTGCTCTTTAACATATTTATCAACAATTTCCACCTCTCCATCCCTGATGCCTCCACCATCCAGTATGCAGACGACTCCACCATCATCTCCTCTGCCACCTCCCCCACTGAGCTACTAATAAAAACCCAGCTTGCCTTCCCCAAAACCGAATCTTGGATGAAAGCCAATCACCTTGCCCTAAATGCCTCCAAAACAAAACTAATGATCTTTACCCGTACTAGAAATTCCACTTTAGACAGAAATCTGTTTTGCATTACAAGCCACAATACAACTCCACTAGAAATAGTCCCCTCAACCAAACTGCTAGGAATCATTTTCGATGAAAACCTAAAGTTTGACTCCCACATATACTCTGCTATCAAAAAACTCATCAGAAGATCGGTCTCCTATATAGACACAATCGCTATCTCAGCCCCTCCACCCAGCAAACACTTGCAGCTACCTTCCTCCTCCCATCCCTCATGTACAGCACTCCACTACTTACCAATCTCCAGCTAGGCCTGCTCTCCAAACTACAAGCATGCTACCACAAAATTAGCAAATTCGCTACCGACTCCAAATGTTCATCTCATCACTGCCACTCACTACTCAACCTCAGATGGCTAGAACTCCCCACCTACCTTAGATATTCGCAAATCACCACTACTCACAAGCTCATCTTCAAACCTTCTGACTGTCCATCCCTAGCCACAGCACTAACACCCTACACTCCCCCTGCGCCATAAGATCAGAGAACCAAAATCTGCTTCAAGTACACAAACCCTCTCATCCCCCAGGCCAACTACTACTATCCTGCACAATAGCCAGACTTTAGAACTCTCTCCTCTCTCACCTGCACAACATACCTAACCATAATAACTTCAAAACTCAGCTCTTCATACATCTATCCTCCAAATGGGAATGTCCCTCTCATGCTCCTACCTAAATTACTTCCTCATCCGCCTGTCTTCCTACCCTCCTTCTTTGTTCTCTTACATAAATATCTGATAGAGCTTTGTCTCGTCAACCTGGTTTAACCTAATGCATTGATCTGAATATTGTACATTAAGTAATGTAACCTTACATATATGTAAATATAATGTAATGTAATGTATGTTCTTGTGGAGCTTTTCTCCCCGGGACTCCACTGAAAATGGGCCAACTCGACCCAGTGGACTATCCCGGTCAACAAATGCAAATAAATAAATAAAATGTTGAATAGGAATATAGGATGAAATATTTAAATATAGCAATCATAAGATCAACCATTTCCTTCCTTCAGGAACTAATGTACAGGGCTATGGCACAAGTGCATAATGATAGCCTTGAAAGGCAACATTACCGTACAAGCTACAAATAACTAAGGAAATTTATGGACACCTTTGGCCCATTACATCCTGGTTATAATGACTTTAAAAAGAATTATGCATGCAAAATCCCACAAATATCTTTCTTTGGACACCTCTGGGTGTGGGATAGTGTCCAAGCATGGGTTGCTGGATGGATACACCCTATACAGTGGATTCAAGGTCCCCAAAAAGTAGGAGTACAATTATGTGATTGGTCTAAAGAGTTTAATCATCAACTCAAGAGCATTGTCTGAGAAATTAAAGAGCTGCTGTATCATCCTTCAAGGAATCAGAAAATCATCCTTCAGCAAGATGATTGGGTGATGCTGCACGTCATCCTGGAAGGCATCAGAAGATCATTCTTCAGAAGAATGATTGGGTGATGCTGTTTTACACCATCCAATAGCTAAGCTGTTCCACCACATGACCCATATTCAGATCATCTTTCAGCAAAATGATTGGGTAATGCGGCATTGCACCATCCAATAACTAGGCTCCTCCACTACATGACCCACATCCAGATGACCCTTCACCAAAATGATTGGCGGATGCTGCATTATACCATCCAATAGCTGGGCTACTCCACCATATAAAGAAAGGCACCACCTCAGGAAGCTGTAACCAAAAGAAATGCAGAACTGGTGGGAGAACACTTGGCCAAAACTAAGACCCCACTGTCTGTGTCTGATTTCACCTGAAAATTCAGGATGTTGTAACTCATACTGACTGAGGCCAAACATCAGCTCTCAATGAGCACTCTTGGCACTATCTATGTGGGACCTTGATATTTTATCATTGAAGTCCTTGAAATTTCTCTTATGGTCACAGTAGAGGTTATCAATATCCACAGAATCTGACTGGGTTGTCCACGTTTCAGTCTGTAACAGGATCAGACTTCAACTCTCAAACTGACATATTCATACCCAGTGTTGCTTCAGGTAAGGCACAAGCTTAGCTGGAGTTTTAACAGCCCTAGTACTAATAACCAGGGTAGGAATTTATTGTGGTAACTCATCTCCATAGAATGACCACACATCCATTTGCTGTTCATTGGCTGCACTCTCCCAGTTGTCGTGAATGTTCAACTTACTTCCCATCACCTCCAGAGAGATCCCGATGTGCTTCAGCTGCCTGCTGTTTACAACCAACACTTCCTCTGACAAACCACCTTTAAGAAGGTAGAATGGTATACTTTTTTAACCTGAGCTCCGATCTGTATTATTTTCATGTTGCCTCCTCAATTGACAGTCATCTTCTACAGATTTAAAAGCTAAACTATTCTGCACATTTCAGCTTTTTGTACTGAAATGCCTTTCATCTCAACAACATTTTCCATAATCCATATCTCTGGTTTATGTGATGAAACCACACACCACAGGTGTGAGGTTTATTGTCATTGACAGACTGTGATTCGCACTGTAAGCCCATTCCATGTTAACACCTAATTCAGGAGGTCAACCATGAACCTGAAACATCTTTTCTAGAAGCAAAATGTCATCATTCCCTTCTATACCATTAGTTAATCCAATAAAGTACAGACTGTCATAGTGTTTTCAGCATCTTCAGTACTCCTTAACACTCTGCCCATCTGCTCCTTCAGCTTGGCAATTTTTTCAAGAGGGCAATCAAGTTCCCTCTGATGATAGAAAAGCAATCCTTTTGTTGCTTTTCAGCCTTCTTTCAGGTCTTTTATTTATTGACTGACGCTACACAATGTGTTTTTCAGCTCAGGCATATCTGCTGCAATATCTTGGATCACAGACATTATTGTGTTGATTGCCTCATCAGATTTTAATACTATATCTGTTCCAAAACCTTAGCCACAATCCTAAATTGGGAATTATAAGCATTTCCCTTGCTATATTTGGACTCACTGTACACTGCAAAGGCAAAAATAAAAGTATCTCAATCGGGTGAATTTAATGATTTTGCACTTGCAATGCACAGTCCTAATCAGGACTGTACCGCCACTAAACTGCCATCTTGGTCACTGGTTCAATAGCATCTTCTCCTTCCAAAGAGAAGGCAAACTGCAGTGGGAAGAACCAAGTGTAGTTATTGCAGACCACAGCTATATGGAATGGAAAGTTCTAATTACTCTGAGAAATGCAATTGCTGGCCACAATCAAGCTTAGCAAAGTACACTTCACCATCACAAAAACTGCTCACCATCAATAAACTGCCGTCTCACACCTTGTGCTTAAATATCCTAACTCTGAGGTATCTACGTATGGTGACATTATGACATGGCTGCATTCAGTGTATATCACCCTTCTTCAGACTTTCAATGAATCATAAATCCTCTGTCAGTTAAATATTACATAATTCAGGTTTGATGAACTCTGATTTAACAGCATGTATGAATTCCTTTCCAAAAAACATTCTACATAGCCTTGTCCTAGAATCTTTCACATCACATCTTTTTTTTTTTCTCTTACTAAGAGTCCTCAGCAATGTTGATATGTTTTTTTCCAATTCTTACACAGTTCTGCTGTTGCAGTTATAGCAGACTTCACAGTCATGGAACAGTTTTCCTATGTGTCATCATATTCAAGAAAATAAACATCCTATTTGTAAGCTATCATATAAACACAGTCTGATCTCCTTAGTTTTCTGTTCAAGAGAACAAATTCACTTGAGCTAAAGTTTACAAAAAATCTGGCATTTTAGAGCAATTGCTGATTCATCTCACTGTATAGCGCAGTTTCTGGGATAATCTCTAACTCTGAAAATGACGAATTAGACAGGCGTCGAAGAAGTGAGAAGATAAGCAGAACCAACTCAATCCTTTTGAGAGAGCTAAAGATTTGTTTGTCCAGTACAACGACTTTATTCTACAGACAAAAGGCTCTAGCAAAAGCAACTGCCGCCTCTTTGAAAGAGAGGGTCGGGGGGGGGGGGGTAGTCAGCCATGTCAACATCATGCAAAAAGAGTGAGTAAATTTCTAAGACATCATAATATAGGTGCAGGACAATCAGGAGGATTTTTTAGATGAGGAAACGTCACCGGTTCTGTAACACTGAAGAAAGTTCTTTGTGCAACGTTACCATTCCTTCTAGGAATTAGCAAAAAACAACATGCACATTCTGCCCCCCCCCCATTTCTAAATACAGCTGTAGATGTAATTTTCTTTTTTGCTCTCATTCTCTTTCTTGACAGTCTGTCTGTCTGTCTCTCTCTCTTCTTTCTGTATGTCTCTTTTCTATATCATTCTCTTTCTTGACAGTCTGTCTGTCTGTCTCTCTTTTCTTTCTGTATGCCTCTTTCTCTATATCATTCTATTTCTTGACAGTCTGTCTGTCTCTCTCTCTCTCTCTTCTTTCTGTATGCCTCTTTCTCTATATCATTCTATTTCTTGACTGTCTGTCTGTCTGTCTCTCTCTCTTCTTTCCATGTACCTCTTTCTCTATATCATTCTATTTCTTGACAGTCTGTCTGTTTGTCTCTCTCTCTCTCTTCTTTCTGTATGCCTCTTTCTCTATATCATTCTATTTCTTGACTGTCTGTCTGTCTCTCTCTTCTTTCTGTATGCCTCTTTCTCTATATCATTCTATTTCTTGACTGTCTGTCTGTCTGTCTCTCTCTCTTCTTTCTGTATGCCTCTTTCTCTATATCATTCTATTTCTTGAGAAAAAGAAATGAGGGTGAAGAAAAACAGATTGCTGTAGACGCTTAGGCAAAAGTTAACAACATAAATAAAAATAGGTGTTTAGACTGTGGCTAGTTACTTTGGCTTTGGGCAATTAGATAGAGCAGTGAGTGGGCAGGCATCGACAGTGATAGAAAAGATGTGCAAATAATGTTCACCTTGTAGTGAGTTGAATTTTCCCAAAATAATGACCATTGCATTAACAAATTTAAGCAAAGGTAGCATGTCTTTCTATAACACAGATGATGCATATTAATCTGGCTGCCTTCACCTTTTAACACTCGTTCTATATAAATGTCATAATCTGTGACATTATATTTTATAATGCTGGGTTGAATACAAACTCTTCCAGACATTTCTAATGCCCTGAATACAACTGTACTTCATATAAGTGCAGACCAGAATTATAAAGTCAAACTCTGGGTTTGCACCAGCATTTTTGATCAGAAGTTACAATATCATTTTTGCATTTATTGATCGAGGAAGCTCTTATCTGCATTTTATTCTTCACAGCCCCTAAAGAGACATTTATTTTTTTCAGGCTTCTTTCTTATCCCTTTGTCCTTTCGGTCAGCTGTGTGATACTTCTCTGCTTGACAATATTTTGCTTGACACACACCCATTCTTCATGACCAGTAAACTACTGCTGCTGTTTACTTCACCCCTTGAGTACGGATAGTCTATTTTTTAACATGGCCTTCACAGTAGGTCTCTACATTAATGCTGATGTTGACTTGTTAATATCTTTGTTTCCTAACAAGAAGAATCTAGCTTCAGAGTTATTTACTTCTGACAAATATTTCATTCAGTTATGCTCACTCTGTTCACTGCAAATCTTTAAAAATGACCACTTTTATTGTTCCTTTATATGATCTTGTACTTTTAAAAGATAACATCATATCATGCATTTCACCTTTGATTTTTACTAGTTGCATATTGTTATACTATGCAGTTGCATTTCTGATAACTCTTACATTAATGCTTTTTTGCAAACCTTGGTTGCCAGTACACCCAGTGATCTTTTATTTATCTAAATAAATGAAAAAAGGGAAAAATAGATATCTGAGTTTATATCAGGCTAAATCTGGCTCTGAAAATAAACTGACTGAAAATAGTTATCTTAGCTGGATAAGTTTTAGCAGAGTTTCTAGTTATTGTAGGAATATTCTACAGCACTGAACAGACAAACGTGTAACCACTCTTCACTTTACTGCGAAATTCTAAGAAAATGAGCGTCCTTAATGTTTTCTTGAGCATTTTAATTCCTGATTGCATTAAAAGGGTGACAGGGAGTAAACTGACCAAGGGACTATATATCATTTAAATCCAATTTGAAGAGATCAGAATAATTACTGAAGAGTTGGTATGTTAATGTAGCATGCTAGCATTTGAACAAGGTAATGAAGGCATTGAAAAACAGTGAGTCGAAGAATTTCTACCCATTGCCTTAATTTCTCTACAGTAGCTTCATTTCTTTTCTCATCAAGTAACTTTGAAAGTGCACTTTATTCACACATCATTAACTTTTTTTGAGTTTATTTATGGTATTTTCATTTTGGTTTTATTTTACATAAACAACAGCAAGGCTGGTAGTTTATTATTTGCAAAGGATGAAAAATCACAGTAATTGGTTTGTTTTTATCCTCTTGTGAGAATCTAAAAGTCTTGCTTTTTAATTCAAGTAATTCTTATCTTTATCCAAAATAAAATTTAAATTGTTTTCAGACTATGTGTGGTTCTATCACAAGCATAACACTCACAGAATGTGGATTGCAAAGAACTCTCAGGAGAATGTTGAATATTAAAATGGGGATTGGTATTACTCTTATTTCTCTCTCTCTAGTAGAATAAAATTGTAATTATTATTTCATCAGCTCATGCATAGGCAATGCTGTCCATGTCAGAAATAAAAAAAATGTTTTTAGCTGTGATAGATTGAATCATTCTGTCAAATAAGATGCAAAGAGAGCAAAGGTTATCTTCAAAAATATCTTGCAAATCTAATACTGTAGTACAGAATAAAAAAGCTGAGGTGTTGGCATGGGAATATTTTTCAGGGGTTGTCACTGCATTTGAGTAGCAGCATCTACCAAGATAAGTAAACACATTCCAGCAATGGCAACGACTCCACTGCACCTGTCAGACAAGTCAGAAGAACAGGAAATTAATGGGCTCTGGCACAGTATGAAAAAGAAACAGGAAAATGCATAAACAGACAGCCTTGAGCAAATTTAGTAGGAGTCCACCCAGACTAAAACAGAAGATGAAACAAGTCTGTCTGAAGAAGCCATAGATGGTAACAGCATTTTTCCCAGTGGAAGTAATTAGGAAACTAAAAATTATTATCGAATGGCATTAGGATAACAATTTAAATGATGTGTATGTGAGTCGTTATAATATATACCCCCCTCATCAGTGCTGAATGCACATCTTTGAGGCTGTGCTCAATGTATGCACGCTATCAATTTTATTCTTATTGAAATATGCTGGTAACGTATGCACGTATTAATAATAGCATATTAATGTGATGTACGGTGTCAGAAGTGTGATTACTGCTGTCACAGAGTCTGTTAACATGCTGACATTAATTTACTAGGGGGTGACATTTGGAAATCAAAGTGTTTCATTGTGTATAGTATTTTCACTTAGGTTCAGAGGTTCATACATACTAGGCTAGCATGCAGGCCATTTCAAGCCTAGCCAGTTTCTCTTTTTGTGCTCAAATTAATCTATCCCATTTAGTTAGATATTGGCTTTGTCCATCCCATGGTTGATAATTATATAGTACCCCTAATGAGAATAATTGTAATCATACTATAGATAATTTGAGGGGGACTCATGCATGGGATAAAGCATTTAGTAATTGCCTCTGTCCATTAGTATTACAAGGGACAGTCCTGGGGTAAGTTTTCTGTTTCCTATCCATAGATATAAGCCGTGCTTGAATATGGACAGGATGGACTTTGTTTTATGCAGATGGGGAGTCTGTTCCACAGCAGTAGTATCCTCTGTGATATATACCTGCTTATCCAAACTGCTCTTTTGATGCTGTAGAAAATGTTTAAAGGACCACTACGGGCAAATGATGAAGAAAACATATATTTTTTATCTTGCCATGATTTACTACACCTCCCAAAGCTGCCTTCAGCAAAATAAGTACTCATTCCTAATTTTATTTTGTTTTTACTCTTGTCTGCCCGCATGGGGGCAGACATGGTGATTCCTTTGGAAAGCTAAATCTGTCCTATAATGCAGACTGTGAGGACAAATAGCCCTACCATTTGTTGTCAGACTAGACTTCCATTCACTTACAATGGAACTCCTGAAAAAAACTGCCAAGTTTGAGAGTCTGCAGCTCATGTGTCATTGACTGGTATGCGCTGAGTTTTACAAATGTTGTTCCTACGGATGTACTACACATTCACTGAAAGAAACTTGCAAAAGTATCAACAAATTACTGAGATAAAAAAGGCTTTTCACAAGGAGCAGTTTTGCAAGTTTCAGTTCCTGGCCAGGTTACTCCTCCCATCTCCCCTCCTTCAGTGGGCTACAGTCTCACATTTCCAGCTTTGCTAGATTCAACTATTTAGTCAGCTTTGCATGACAATAGAAATAAAAAAATAGCCTGGTGTGCCACTAAAACTGTTCCCTTGTATGTCTCTTCACTTCTGAATAGCAATTACCAAGAATAAAAAAAAAAAGCAAACTCATCAGTCCAGAGTTTAGGCTAGTCTACCCATTTTTTAAAATGTGCACAGTAAAATATTCAACTTGTAATGCATTTTGGCTGCTGACATGGTTATCTTTACATAGTTATTCTCTTTTAGTATAACCTGAACTTATGGTATTTAATGATAAATTTTACAACAATTCTCAGTTTCTTATCAATGACCTCCCAAGCCTCTGATGTGACCTAGTACTTTCTTACTATTGCTTTATGTAGTTTGTCTTAGTTGTATATTTGTAGTGTGTTTCTCATCCTCTCAGCAACAGACTCTTGGAGAAGCATATACTTGTATAGAAAGAGTACCAGCAGCTGTAGCAGTGATACCACCCTCCAAAACAATGCACTCAAACATAGTACTGACAAACACAAGGGAATGTATATGTCTGAATCAAGCAGTGATGAAATTGCTGGGGACTTCACTGAGCAAAATTTTACTCTTAATTTCTCCATTTCATAATGCATAACATTCACACCACACTTACAAAGGCACATCTCCACCTTCCACAAACACAACAACCCACACCCACACAACTGCTACGGTTTCTCCCTTCAGTTACTGCAAGCCAAGAACAACACTATTTAATAAGGATACCTACCAGACAAGTCTGCATAGCGCACTTGGTCTACCTGATACATTGCAGCTCCCCCCCCCCCCCCAGCAACTGCAACATTGCCAGATAAAACCACTGCTACAGTCCGGTTTCTCCCTACAGTTATTGCAAGCCAAGAATAACACTTTTTAATAAAGATACCTACCAGACAAGTTTGAATAGCACACTTGGTCTACCTGCATCATCGCAGCTCGCCCCCCCCCCCAGCAACTGCAACATTGCCAGATAAAACCACTGCTATGGTCCGGTTTCCCCCTACCATTATTGCAAGCCAAGAATAACACTTTTTAATAAGGATACCTAACAGACAAGTCTGCATAGCACACTTGGTCTACTTGCAACATCGCAGCTCGGTCTCCCCCCCCAGGGATAAACTTTGGTGCAGTGGTGCAGCAGTTGGGTTGTCACCTCACAGCAAGAGGTTCTCCGGTTTGACTCTCAGCTGGAGTGCCTTCTGTGTGGAGTCTGCATGCCCTCCCTGAGTTCGTGTGGGTTTCCTCTGAGTGCTCCGGTTTCCACCCACGTTACAAAGACATGCACCTGGAGTATTTCTCCCAGAGCCTCCACTGAAAATTGGCTTTGTTCCAAGTGCTGCTACTTTCAAAAACATTTACCCTCTCAAGTAACTGCTTAATGCTTTTCAGTGCAATTCTTTAAAATAGTAGTGATACTTCGATGGTCAGTGGAAAACTTAGTAACAAAGGGACAGAAATATTTGGAAAGAAAAACTGGCAGCTGTTCTGGAGTCATCCTGGTATTTTAGACCAGGTGCGAGACATGCCACAAATAGTGTTTAGGGAAGGTTCAAGCATTAAGCAGTTATTTGAGAGGGTAAATGTTTTTGAAAGTAGCAGCACTACTATTGGGACTAAAAAAATGTGGCTGTTGTTCTCAATTTTATTTGGTCATGAATTGTGACCAGATTAAGTTGAACCATACTACCATAAAACCTAATGGCAAATTTTCTTGCAACTCCAAAGGGGTTAGTTATGCTGTCCTGTGTCAGCACTGTAATATGCTCTATATTAGGAAAACTAAAACAAAGTTAAGGGACAGAATTTATGAGCATTATAAGGACATAAAAATGGTAATAAAAATAATCCCTTGTATAAGCTTATAGAAAAATATTCAACACGTTTTTTTATTTGCTGTTGTTGAAGGGGTCAAAGTAGATCCTAGAGGGGGTCCCTGAGAAGATTATTTAGAATTCAGGGAATTATGTTGGCAAATTAAGTTGAATGCCTGTGCCCCTCCAGGTCTTAATGACAACATCAATATTAGCAGCCTATTAAGGCTGCATTCTTATGTTATATAGTTTTTATTAGTTTTTACATGTTTGAGTTGTTTATTATGGTTTCTGTTTGTTGAAATGCTATCATAACATTTCTGTCAGTTTTTAGGTAACAATATTTTTTTGCTGTTTTACATTAGAATTTGTCCATGAATTTAAGTGTGATGTGTTAGATAGAGAAAGTCTGTGTATAATTAATGTTATGAGAAGTTTCATTGGCTTACTATGTCATGTGTTCTTACAGGTTTTAGTATATTTAACAAGAGTATATTATGTTTTGTTGTATTCTGATGAAGTCTTTGGTTACAACCTGATGAAAGTGCTCAATAAAAGGTTTTTGATTATCCTGGTGGAGTTCTTGTGACACTGTGTTCCTGGCTTGCTCATCATTTGGTGGTATTAGTCTTTTTTGTTTTGGTTCCTGATCCCTTTTTTAATTTCTCCAAATCCCTTGGGTTTCTAATACAATGACAGGAATGGATCCCATTCCTAAGTCAAAGTACGATTAAAGTTCATGAAATTAGTATTGTTTCAATCTTTGATGTCAGCCAAAAGTGCTCCTCGCAGCACCCGCAATGTGCCCAGTAATGACTCCTTCTGCAGTTAGTATGGAGTTACATGTATTGGTAGAGTATTTAAATAAGATTTTAAACTCTTTTTTATAACACCTACTACTATTGAACTATATTGGGTATCTTTCTTCCACCCTGCTCTCGTTTCTGTTTGCAGATCCTGATATTCTATAACTTTATGTCTCTCTGCCCGCAGGACACTGTAGTCACTGGGTGTGATGATTTCAATGATAAATGCTACTTTTGTCTTCTTTTCCTGGACCACTGTATCTATCTTTTGAATTGTTGGTAATGGATGATCCCATGTGATATAGGCTTCATCATTTTCTATGATGCTTTGTGGCTCATGTCTCCAGTGCTTTTCAGCCACTTCAAAACCATAAATTTTGCACAATCCCCAGGGCAACAGTCTCACCACATTATTGTGCCTTGCAGTATACAGTCCTTCTCCCATTAGTATGTCACAACCAGCAATGAGGTGTGTGACTGTTTCCAGTTTGGTTTTACAGAACATACATTTGTCTGTTTCCCCCACATGTTCAATGGAATTTGTAAACCAACGATTACATAGCCCACTATCTTGGGCCACTAATATTAACCTTTCATCTCTTGGTTTGAATTTGCCTCTCTTCAACCATTCCTGCATTCGTTCCTGATCAATATGAGGTTCTTCCAGAAGTTTTCTATACTTGCAACTATATTTATGCTTTCTCCCCATTTCTTGCCTTCTTATCGGGTCCTTCACCTTATATTCTTTCTTTTTATTTTTTGGC
This sequence comes from Protopterus annectens, assembly GCF_019279795.1. NCBI lineage: Eukaryota > Metazoa > Chordata > Ceratodontiformes > Protopteridae > Protopterus > Protopterus annectens. Next base: position 1,436,358,842 of record NC_056745.1, on the reverse strand, counting down.
ACATTCAGTTGCTGCCTGATTTTTATCTTCTTCTGGCAGGGGCAGCTCGTGGCATCGGGCTGCAGCCCTCTCAAAATAAAAAATAGAAAAAAAAATTATTTTTTAAATTTCACGGACTTCGCACATGCGCAGTAGTCCTGACTACTGTCGGTCTATGCACATGCTCCAGGCAGTCCCCATAGAGGGACACAAGGAGACGTCTGTGCACTTTTAAAGTGCACAGACATGCTGGGATTATGTGTCGCATCCGGACTGCAACAGCAGCAGTCAGGACAGTCTCATCATCAGGAAGGAGCTTTGGTTGGGATCTCGCGGGTCTTTGTATTGCACGGGCAGGATGTACGTTAGCTGGATATATTATTCAGGCAAGTGTATGGTGCTTTTTACTGTTATTTTACAATGTTTATACTGGATTGATGTGTGTATGGTGCTTTTTACTGGATTGACCTTCTGGTGTGTGTGTGTGTAAATGCCCCAGGTGCTCATGGTGGTGTGGTAGGGAATACCTCAGGCTTGAACCCTGTACCCTGTATGCAGGTGTTAAAGACTTGAGTTCCCTACCCACCACCATTTGTAAATAAATTGCAGATTTTTGCCTCATATTCGATCTGATCTGTTCCTCATAATATCTGTGGTTTGTAAATGTTGCAATGCTTGATATTTGATGGTGTAGTTGTAGCATTGTTGCCTCACAGCTGCAGGTTCTCAGGTTTGATTCTTGGCTGGGGTTCCTTCTTTGTGGGGTCTGTTATATTCTCCCTGTGTTTGTATGGGTTTGTTTTTATTTGATGGTGCACTGGTAGCATTGTTGCCTCCCAGCTGCAGGTTCTTGGGTTTGATTCTTGGCTGGAGTTCCTTCTTTGTGGGGTCTGTATCTTCTCCCTGTGTTTGTGTGGGTTTGCTTTTGTGTCCTCCCATGTTACAAAGACATGTCTGCATTATTTCTTCCTGGGCCTCTGCTAAAAATTGTTTTTTTGTTCCAAGTCAGACTGTCCTGATTAAAAAATGTTAAATAAAATTGACAGGCATTTGAATTTCAGACTTAAGGGTTTCTGAATGTTTAATTCCTTGCATATTTGATGGTGCAGTGGTAGTATTGTTGCCTCACAGCTGTAGGTTTTCTGGTTTGATTCTTGGTTGGGGTGGCTTCTGTGTGGAGTCTGCATCTCCTCCCAGTGTTTGTGTGGATTTACTCTGGTACCCTGCCATTTTACAAAGACGTGTCTGCAGTATTAATCCCTGCGTCTCTGCTGAAAATTGTTTTTGTTCTGTCAGCAGTAAAATTGACCGGCATTTGAATTTCATACTTCATGTTCTTCAGAATACATAGTAGCACAACCTTTTTTTCTAGCAATTTTCTATCTTTATAAGATGAATATTTTAAATTTGTCCCTATTTTTGGGACTGTATTCCCCCATTATTGGCTTCGTCCAGGTTTTTGTACTAAGGTTGACAGCTATGGCAAGAACTGAATTCACTGAATATGTTTGAGGGCTGTATTCCCTCATTACTGGGTTTGTCCAGGTGTTTTGTACTAAGAGGTTGACAGCTATGGTGAGAACTAAATTCACTAAATGATAGCCGTTTAAGTTTCAGTCTTCCTCTCTTTTACAAAGCAGCTGATGTGGCGTAGTGGTATGTTACTCTGACTGTTTTTTGCTCAGGGACCTTGGCAGTAAAATGTATGGTGGCAACACAACATTTTATTCTAGCAACTTTCCAAGATTATACAAGCAATGTTTAATGTGTCCCTGGTTTTTGGGCTTTTGACCCCCCCCCCAATACATTTTGGCTTTTTCCAGTTTTCTTGAGCTGCGAAATTGAGATGCAGTTGAGTATTGAGTAGATTTTACAAGGAGCTGAGAGCTGCAGGGGAATAGAAGTTTAGTGCTTTGCCTAGTTAATACTATAGCACAACAGGTTGTGTACTTGCTTTTGATGCAGAAGGCTGTGGGTTCTACTCCCACAAGGGGTGGATGCTGCCGTACTGAGAATGTTCTCCTTGGTGAAGATACTATGAGTCTGTTATCAGTTTGCCATCCATTTCCTCTTGCAATATTATTACTAGCTTATCATTTTTTAATGTAATATAGGCAATTTATTCCTGAGAGGCAACAGACACTTTATTTTTCGATGAAACCATGAAATATAAAGGTGGTTGTTAGCAGCAACCGCTTCATTAGTTACAGATTTCTTTAATGTGGAATTATTTAGATGACTTACTTCAGAGATTGTGCATATTTACTGATAATGGACTGTAGAATTGTGCATATTTACTGATAAAGGTGGACTGTAGAATTGTGCATATTTACTAATAATGGTGGACTGTGGAATTGTGCATATTTACTAATAATGGTGGACTGTAGAATTGTGTATATTTACTAATAATGGTGGACTGTGGAAGTCTGAGTAGACTTTTTTATGATAAATGTTCTCAACTGGGCAGTTTTGCCATTATGGGTGCATATGGTTTGTTTCATTGCTTACTGGAAAAATGTTCAAAACAAATTTAAAACACCCTGTAACAAGTGTACTGTATTGTACAAGGAATATAAGTTTAGTACAATGAGGAAGGTGTATCAAAGAGCACATGTATGTTTCATATGCAAGGGGCCTATGATTTGAAAACAGCCCAAAATTAATCTTTATCTGCCAGTGGCAAAATGTATTTTCTTTGAATGTGGGTTTCAATGCTGTTTCAATGAATGTGAGTTTCAAGGGCAGAGAAGTTTTAATGCTAAGTTTTCATTGTGAGACTGCATTGCTTTGTTTAACAGATTACTTGGTGTTTGTGCTGTAAAATACAAAATAAAACTTTCAAATGAAGTCCAACTCATCATAGAAGTAAAGCAGTATACACATTAGTGTTTATGGTAAATGGAGTGAAATAGCCAAGTAATGGTTCATTGGAATGGTTGCAGAGGCTCCATTCAACCATTATTTTGTCAGGGGGGGAAGGGCAGCAAACTCAGACAGGCCCAGCTGAACTATACCTCCCAACTGTCCAGATTTTCAAAGAATGAATAGATTTTGCTTCTTATTTTTGGTTTGTTCTTCATAAAATTTGTAGTTTTCTGGCAAATCATTTAGGAATTAAGTCACTAAATAATAAGTTTCAGACTTTATAACCTTCAGAAAAATGCATGTTAAAGTAAGAGCTGTTCTATCAACTGTCTCAATTTATACAAGAGCAATTTTTAGTACTGTTTATATGTGCCCCCAATATATTTGGCCTTGTTCAGATTTACTGTATTAACAGGTTGAGAGATACATGCAAATAAATTGCTTTATAGAATTAGGCATAGCCAACCTCTCAACTGTCCCCAGTTTTTGGCTCAAAATGTTGCTCTTCCCCCTAATAATCCCTCCACAAAATAGCAATTTTGGAAGAAAACATGGAGGGTTTACAATTAAGAAATAATCGTAATAATCAAAGTTAAGATTACTTGAAATGCATGTAGATTCTTTTATTTTGTCAGCTGCTCAAGGTAGCAGTACTAATATTAAAGTGTCCCTTCTTTGACAGGTAGCAGCTGTATTGTGTGTCTATTTTATATTTTTGCATCACATTTTTGGTCCATTTTTCATAAAATTGTGTTTTTTGGCAAATTAGTGACAAATCACTAAAGACTGAAGTTAGAAAATGACAGACATTTGAGTTTCAGATTTTATACCCTTCAGAAAATTCATACTAATGCACGACCTATTCTATTATCTTTCTAAGTTTATTGGAGCAATTTTTAAAAATTGTCCTTATTTTTGGGCCTTTGTCCCACTTCTGTGTATGGCTTTGTCCAGATTTCTTGCTCTTGAGGTTGAGAGGTATGACAAATGTGTCAGGGCCATCACAGTCAGCCAGAGAGATTTCAAATTGTGACATGCTTGTTGCACCCCACTCCCCCATGTAGTAACTCTGGATGTGTCCAAGCAAGGCAAGGAGTAGTTGTATCTACCTTGGATGGGGAGGACACACTGCATAAGTACTACAGTGGCTTTTCATCTGTCCTTGATTTTGCAGAATGGTCTGGTTTCTGTCATATTTTTGTACTGTTGATTTATGCTTATTACTCAAAGTGCCTGTTGCTCTGTGTTTTTTAAGTAGCAATGCTTTAATGACCATAAGGTAAGCTTGTCTGAGATCGTAAGATGCAAGTAAGCTTTAATAAGCATACTGTTAAAGAATTGCCAACATTGAAAGCCTTTCTGTTGTTGCCATGCAGAGAATACTTGACTAGATAATGTATAAGCCTTGGGTATTAAAGGACAGGATTCCATTATTTTAAAAAGCTCATTACACTTGTTGGAGACTTCCAGTCATCTCTACAGACTTTACCCGTAAACTAAACAGAATGCCAATCATGTGTGGTCCATAACCTGCACAGTAATCCTTTAAGCAATGTATCTTGAGCTTGTTTCTTGTTTGCTTTTCATTTTTTACTTTTATCATGTTTTCCCCATGAAACAAGTTGTCAGGCAGCAGGTCTTTTTTGGATAAGAAACATTTTTACAAGTGGGGGCATCACATATATTTCTTTCAGCATGTTACTTGGTACTTTAATAAAGCTGAATATATTATATATTAGAACTGCAGTGCAAGGAGAAGTGGTTTGAGTTGAGTGCTTCTGGTTTTTCTTATACTTGATTTTGACTGGCATTCCAGTAATGTATTTAAAAAGTAATTTATTTTTTCATGCCTCACAACCTTTTGTTTCCATCTAGATATTAAGTAAGCTGTCATGCAGCCAATGCATTGAAATATTTTTATTCTTCTACACTTATTTTTGTCTTGATTGGACTTTCATAATGATGGTTTGCCACCCAGGGCAGCGCATTTAATTAAAGTTAGTTTTTTGTGGTTTTGTGCATAGCTCCTCCCCTTTCTGGTTGACCACACCCCTTCCCCTTGACCCCACCCATTCAGCTGTCTCCTGCAGCCCCCCTGTGATTTGAAGTCACCAGCCACCACTGTCTTCTGGTCTGATTTCCATTCCTGCTTGACACCGATATGCTTCTGCTAGGTTAAGCAGGGAAATCATTTTAGATGTATTCCCTTTTTAATTTCTCCAAATCTTTTTGGGTTTCTAGTACCATGATGGGAATGGACCTCATTCCTAAGTCAAAGTATGATTAAAGTTAATGAAGTTAGTATAGTATCACTCTATGATGTCAGCCAAAACTGCTCTTCACAGCACCTGCTATGTGCCCAGTAATGACTCCTTCTATAATTCGTACAGAGTTACATATATTGGTAGCTTATTTAAATATGATGGTAGACTCTTTTTTATAAGACCCGTTGCTTCTACTACAGTTGGAACTATCTGGGTATCCTTCTTCCATGTTGCTCTCGATTCTGATTGCAGATCCTAATATTTTCTAACCTTGTGTCTCTCTGTACGCAGGACACTGTAATCACTGGGTGTGGTGATTTCAATGATCAATGCTGTTCTTGTCTTCTTTTCTTGGACTACTATATCTGGTTTTCTAGCATCAATCTTTTGAACTCTTGGTAATGGATGATCCCATGTGATGAAGACTTGATCATTTTCTACAATGCTTTGTGGCTCATGTTTCTAGTGCTTCTCAGCCACTTCAGAATCATAATGTTTGCACAATCCCCAGTGCAACAGTCTTGCCACACTATTGTGCCTTTCAGTGTACAGGCCCTCTGTCATTAGTATGTCACAACAAGCAATGAGGTGTGCGACTGTTTCCAGTTTGGTTTTACAAAACCTACATTTATCTGTTTCTCTCACATGTTCAATGGACTTTGTAAATCAGTGTGTATGTAAACCACTGCCTTGGGCTACCAATATTGACCTTTCATCTCTTGGTTTAAATTCAAGTCTCAACCATTCCTGCATTTGTTCCTGTTCAACATGAGGTTCTTCCAGACGTTTTCTATACTTGCCACTATATTTATGATTTTTTTCACATTTCTTGACTTTTCATCTGGTCCCTCACTTTATATTCTTTCTTTTGTTTTTTGGTACACTCAGTTGTTGCCTGATTTTTATCTACTTCTGGTTTGATTTCCATTCCTGCTTGACGGTGATATGCTTCTGCTAGGTTAAGCATAGAAGTCATCTTAGATTTGTTCTCCTCATGTTTCAAAGCTTTCACTACGTCTGGGTCTCTTGAAGTAGCAGATATGTGTGAAGTCCCACGATTGCAAATCTGTACATGTAATCAATTTCAAGGAGGCCCAGCCCTCTCTCGGAACGGGGAATATATAATCGTGGTATACACTGATTTTTATAGACCACCTGGTAAGCATGAAGCATCCTTCTTGTTTTAATATCTAATCTATCCAACACATTTTGGGGCCAATCAATTATTTCGAAACTGTAAGTTAGGACAAGCAGAGTAAATTGGTTTATAGCTTGGTTTTTGTTCCTGGACATCAATGCTATTTGCAGGATTAATTTAAGTCTTCTAAAGTACTCTTTGCAAAGTTTTATATGCATTTGTTCATGTTTTATTGCCAATCCTTCATCAATTCCCAAGTATTCATACACTCCCTCTTGCTCAAGTTCTTTTATGTCACATTCTTTTCCCAAACTAATGTTTTCCTGGTGCTGCAGTTTCCTTCTTTAAAGGTTGCTTTTGCATATTTATCAAGACGAAATGACATTCTAATATCATCTGAAAAGGTTTTAACAACCTGTAGCTGTGCTTTTAGTTCCTTGTCTGATAAGCTATACAGTTTTAAATCATCGACAAAGAGAAAATGAGAAGTCTTTAGACTTTGTTGTTTTCTAGTAGCCACATTATAGCCATGGTCTAAGCTGTTAAGTAGACAGCTTAATGGGTTAAGGGCAAGGCAGAATAGTAATGGTGACAGAGAGTCACCCTGGAATATCCCCCTTTGAATTTCTATGCCTGGGATAGTAATTTGTCCTTTATCATGATTTAATTGCAGAGTAGTTTGCCATTGTTTCATGGTCACTGTAACATAGTCTATCAGTGTAGGATGTATTTATACATTTTTAAGCACTCTTTTATCCATGAATGTGAGATACTATCAAATGCTTTTTTGTAGTCAATCCATGCCATACTTAGATTCTTCCCCTTTTTACAGTTCTCCATTATGACTTTATTTAACATTAGATGATCCTTTGTTCTATATGACTTTTTTTATTGTCCTTTTGTTCTACTGCCATAATTGAATTTTCTTCTAGATGACTATAAACTCTATTGGCATCAATTCCTGCCTATTGTTTATACTTCATCGGTAGGCAAGTTATTTTATTTATTTTACATTTGTTTACCGGGCTAGTCCAACTGGATACATGTCCATTTTCAGTGGAGGCCCGAGGAGAAAAGCTCCACTACAATACTACTAACGAGATTAAAGATTTTAGCAAAATATCAAAAATTCAAGATATTAGATTATACAAGAAATATGCAAAATAAAAATACACAGAACTGTAAGCCTATGTTCTACTACAATACTTCTAAACAGGTAAAAATATACAGAAAAAAACATAGAATTGTAACACTCCAACAGGATGTGAAGTCATTTGAATACAGAATAGTGTAGTACTGGAGAATATAGGAGTTATGAACATTGTTTACTCTAAAAGCAATTTCATTAGAGGTTAAGAAATTAAGATATATGTCATTTAGTAGAGGGAGTATCAGAATCAAGTGTGGTGATGAAAATCTAGTAGTCTAGATTTATTAAGTAAGAAGGAATGTTAATGAATCAAATAAATGAGAATAAAGGAAATGAAGATTAAGATGATTAGTCAGGCTTATTGATGAAGATGATTAGTCAGGGTTATTACACGAGCAGAGCCAGTGGTTGGATAGGAAGAGTTTTAGGTTAGTTTTAAATAGTGGGAGTGATGTTAGGGTTGTGAGGTGTTGAGGTAGTTGATTCCAAATTTTTCCAACTGAGTTGGAAAATCTCGAGTCCCCTGCCAAGTTATTAGATAAGGAGGTATGAATCAATACTTTGTTAGAGGAGCGTAGTTTCCTCAGATTGGTGTAAGGTTTTATGAGGGTAGAGAGCATTGGAGTGTTGTCAGGGTGATAAAGGGCATTGTGTGCAATAGTAAGTTGGTTAAGCTGAATAAGGTGGGGTAGTTCAAGCCAGCCTAGTTTTTTTTAGATTGTGACAGTGATGAGTCCTATATGGAGAGTTAGTGGCAAATCTGGCATTATTATTATATGATATTGCTAGTTTGTTCAGATTAAACTTAGAAAGATTAGTAAATATAGGGGAGGCATATAATAGGGTAGAAATTAAGTGGGTTCTAGCTATAGTAGTTCTGGCTTCAGGAGTTAAGAAGGATTTGATTCTATAGAGAGAGCCAAGTTTTCTATTAGTAGATTTTATTATAGCGTTAATGTGAGTGTCAAATTTTAGTTGATTATCAATTGTAATGCCTAAGAGTTTGGTATTCTGGTCTGGAGAGATAAGGGTACCATTACTAGATATAAGAGTAAAATTAGGGGAGGGAGACAAGTGAGCAGGTGTAAAAAGCAAGAGTTTTGTTTTTTTGGGGTTAAGGAGGAGGCAGTGATTTGCGAACCATTGTTCTATTGTCAAGAAGGTTTTTTGTGTGAGGGAATGAAGTTCCGACTGTGTTGAGGCTGAGCAAATGATAGAAGTGTCATCTGCATATTGAATACAAGTTGATAGAGAAGTGGTTAGATGAAGGTCATTTATAAAAATGGAGAACAGTAGAGGACCTAAGATAGAGCCTTGAGGGACACCTATAGAGGTGGGGAGGAGATCAGAGAGATGGTTGTGCCAAAGAACTGCCTGTTTTCGATTATCCAGATAGGATGTAAACCAGTTTAAGGTTGAATTGTCTAGGGAGAGGGACTTTAAACGATGGAGGAGTAGTTAGTGATTGACCATGTCAAAGGCTTTAGACAGGTCTACAAAGAATGCTGAGGAAAGAGTATTCTTATTGCGATTATTGTTAATAGAGTCAGTAAATGATAGTAAGGCTGTGGTTGTACTATGAAATGGCCGAAAACCATGTTGGCAATTAGCTAGGAGATTGTGGCTTAATAGGTGGTTAAGTAACTGTTTGTGGATGCATTTCTCCATTATTTTTGCAAGAGGAGATAGTAATGCTATGGGGCGGAAGTTAGAATATTCAGTAGAGTCACCTCCCTTGAAAAGAGGGATGATGTGTGAGATTTTCCAGATTGATGGAATTGTACTTTCTTTTAAGGTCCTGTTAATCAGTGTTGAGATGGGGTAGGCAATAGCTTTTGCACCTAGTTGGAGGTATTCTGCTGGTAGTTTGTCAGCTGAGGGGGTTTTGCGTTTTAATTTTTGAAGTAAGGACAGTATATAAGAGGTGGGTATGGGTTTGAGGTGAAATGGCGGAGGAATTGGGTTTGGGCTTGATAGTTTGGAGGTATCGGGGCTTTGTTGGTTTGCTAGCTTTAATATAGCGTTTATTGGTCTATAATTTTTCGGGTAGCTTGGAGGTTCATTGTTATGTAGGAGCATTGTTTTACCTGTTGTTAGCCAGGTTGTTGTCTGTTCGGGATGCGCATATAAATAGTTCTTACTCATGGCTAGGTCTTCATGCAAAGATGTTAATACTTTTAACCAGAAGTTAGGTACTGCATCTGTGCCTGGTGTTTTCCAATTAGAGGCTTTTTGTAACTTTGTTTCAATCTCTCTGGCTGTTACTTCACCCCATTTCATATCCTGAAACTTTAAACTTCGTAGTCTTTCTTTCACTTCTTTTATCCATTCAGCATCTTTGCTGTCTTCCACAGGATCTTCATAGCTACTTCTCCAAAATGCATCTATTTCTTCTTTTTTTTGGCAGTCTTTTAATTCTTTTTACGTTGTTCTCTATAAAACAATTTTTGGGTCATCACTAAATTGCTTATTTTGTACTTTTCCTTTATATTTATCTGTATATCTTCTAAGTTTTTCTGCCTGTATTGAAATTTTTAATTTGTTATTTACAATAGTGCATGACAGATCCTGGTCTGTTCTAATATTGCGCGCTGCTTTTATCACATCTATCTTTCTTAGTATTTTCATAGGTTCATAGGTAGGTACCAGGCTATTGGTCCTAGGGCCTATATAAGCCTAGCCAAAAAGGTACCCTAGAATTTTTGTTGAGCTATTCCTACTTCTATAGTCTTCTAACAGTGACACTTCCTGTCATAATTGCTTTATATTTTTCTCTGTTCGATACTTAGTTTATATTTTTCTCTATTCGATACTTAGTTTATATTTTTCTCTATTCGATACTTCGTTGATGGTAATTTCTCCCCCTTCCTTTGCCTCCCTACCCTGTGCTCTTGTGGAAAACTTTATCAGTTATTAATTTAGCTGTACAGTAACATATCCTGTTTACTTCTGTTATATCGCATGGATTTCTATGGACAGTCATAATTACTGTGTTCATTTGTTTTTTCAGACTTCTGACATTTGGGGTTTAATTGACCTTCTGCAATCTATTTCTTTCATTGATTTTAATATATCTATTTTAATATATCTATCTTTGTCCATTAAATCAAGCAACTCTTCCTTTAGTTCCTCTTCTTCCAAACTAGGGGCACATCCTTTGTTTTCCACTTCCTGTGGGCATTTTATAGAAAGTTCCCTGCAAGGACAAGGGAATGTTTCAGATTCTTCAGTTTTAATATAGGGTCCATCATGAATAAAATGACATTGCTTGCATCGACCATATTTTCTCATATAATTGTTTAACCTTCAAAGAAGTCTTATCATAGGTTGATAGGTAGGTACTAGGCTATCTGCCTGAGGGCATTTATAAGCCTAGCCAGAGTGTGTCGGCTTTCGCCACCCCATTGATTAATTAACTGATCCTCTGTCAAGCAGAGCCAATGAAGCGATCCCAGGGGTGTACTTTCTGTTACCCATCCACTCGTCAAGGTTTCTCTTGAAGAGTGTTAGTGAGGGGCACTGCCTGATGTAATTTTTAATTTTATTCCAAAGCATGGGGAGTCTCTGTGACAGGAATCTATCCCTCCAGCATGTTCTATTTATTGTTGTGGCGAGGTTTAGCTCACTAGAGTGCGTGGCTCACATTCAAACAATTTGTTATGTTTTTTCCTTAACTAAAAAGAACTTGTGGGGTTTCACCCAACTTAACCTTCAATTCATCAGAAAAAAACCTCAAATTCTGCTTCTCAGTCTCATTCGCTACTCTCACATACTTGTATGCATCAATAATAAAGGGCAAAATAAAAGGTAAATTGTATTGAATATTCATATAATTTCATTCTTGAGGAACAGTCAGAGGACTTCCCTAGTTGTTGGCCATTGCCCAGCAAGGGACAAAACTTTCAGTCATTCCATTCAACACTTCATCTTTAATATCCATCAATAAACTGTCTGTGTAACCCTGTGCATGAAACAATGTAACCAGATAATCAGTTTCTGACAAAAACATGGATTCTACACTAATAAGCCTGGACAAATGAACCATTTCACCTTTTACTATACCTTTCTTTTGAAAATAAGGGTGACAGCTGTCGAAGTGCAAGTAAAAGTTAGAAAAATATTTTTTCCTAAAAAGATTTGAAGGGTATCTATCTGTCACACTATCTTTACCAATGGTAATATCAAAATAATCAGTGTTGTCAAACCTCATCTGGTATGTAAAAGTAAAAAATTCAGTATGCTCTAGGTAGATTGGACACTCTAAATTGGCCCTAGGTGTGAGTGTGTGCATGTGTGTGCCTTCTGTGGAAGGTTGGGTTCCGGGCTGGCAACTTGACACTGTAAAACTCCACTGCCAATCATGAGTGAATAGGTGATCTGCTATGGCGACCCCTAACCGAGAAAAAGCCGAAAGAAGAAGAAGTGTTAAGTAATATTACTAATTGAGTGTGTTTTTTATTGGTCTTGCATTTCATGTGGACATTAACTAGTTAATTATTTTTTAATCAAATATTTTGATTGGTTCATTGTTTTTTTTTTTTTTAAGAGGGGGGGATTACTGTGAAGGATACTGTGATGTTCTGTTTTAAATGAAATCACTTAGTGAAATAAAGGATTGTTGAAGTTGGAGATCTCTGTCTGCTGTAGTTTTGACTGTGTAGTTTCTGGGGTTTGGCTTACAATTGTTCCTATAGGGTACAGCTGCATCTATGCTGCTGTTTACATGCTCGTATAGTGTGGCGGTGTACATTTCTGTGTATTCATTGGACTTAACTGGGTTTGGTGGGGATCTGAAGCTTGCCAATGTATCACTTAGGAGTAGGTAGTTTTTCTTAAAAAAAAATTCTAAAGGTACATTGAGTGGAAGGGGTCTCTAGTTTCAGTTTTATTTTGAAGAAGACTGCTTTATAATTAGACTTAACAAGTGGAAAAGACATGCAAAGGATGATGCAAAATGGTCCCATATAAGTAAGAACAAGATTCAAGGTGTTATTCCCTCTAATGAGTATTCTGACTAATGGTTCCAGGGCACTTGTATTGAATAAATCCAGGAATTTCTGTGGTTGTGCACCTTTGGTGGTGTAGTTTTCCCAGTATATTGTTGGCTAGTTTAGATCTTCTAGGAAAATGATATTGAGTTTAATACTAGCATTCTGGTTTTCCTTTTATATAGAGGGAGTTTCTTTAGCTAGTTAATATATAGTACAGGACCTTCAAAATGCATATTTGGACACATAGAAGCTGTAGTGCATCAGCATCATGCTGCTTTACCAGCCTTGAAGAGAGTCTTTTCTAGATGTAGAGCCCCCTCCCCCACACAGTAGCTGCTCTAAATGTGTGAAAGGCATCATAACCCTGCCCAGCTTGGGTGCTCTTCACTATTTTAAAACCATATATCAGTCACTGCACAGATGTCAATGTCATCCAGGGTGAGAAGGGCTTGTAGAAATTGATGTTTCTTGTTAGGCTCCTAGCACTGATGAGTAGCACCTTCCTGTTTTTCTTTGCTTGTTTCATTCTGCTGGTAGGTTTATCAAGTTGGCTTTGCCTAAAAGAGGCACTTTGGGGGTGGACAGTGTCTTTGCCAATCATTTAAACCCTAGGGGCATCATAGTCTGACGATCATATCCCTCCAAGCTGACAAATATTGGACCCCCTTTGAATGACACCAAAAATGAAGTAAATTATTGAAATCAACAGATAAGTTGAGTACTTAAAATGTTAAAACCTCCAATGGGAGCAACAGACAAAATCAACACCCACTCCATCTTCAAATCAGATCAATTCAATTATTTATTTGATAGGACTATACGGAGTGGGTGGTGATTTTGTTTGTTGCTCACACTGGAGGTTTTTAACTTTTTAAGTACTCAAATTTGCTGTTGATTTTAGATCTGAAGAAGCATTAAAACGTGAAAGTACTTATCTCTGCTTTTTATTGCTATTAAACTTTTTTATTTTATGTTTTTTCCATGGTAGCCAGCCTGTTATTTTCTTCTACAGTCGCATTTTATGCTCACAGCCAACTTTTAGTTGCTGCGATTTTAGTTTTGTTCTTTTCCATAGATTACTAAAGTCAATTATTTTTCACTCATATCGCAGCGTCATCCTTGGAGAAGGCAGAAGGCTGCTCACTGCTAAGCTCATTCCTGCCTTGGACACAATGTCTAAGAGCTCCATCATGTCTCTCTTCTTATAGTCCCGGGAAGTACACCTTATGTCATTGACATAGGCCTCAACTATGACAGAGTCATACAGATACTAGTTGTTCAAGGACCTGAGTGCATGCGTGATCTGACAGATCCCGGCACCAGACAAGCAACTAACCATCACTCTCTCCTTGCTCAGCCTAGTAAAAGGCACATCTGTATGTCTGACAATGCAGTCAGCTATAACAAGAATATTCAGTTGGGTCAATGCCTGCCTTATGACTCTGTATCTGTGACTTTGGGACTACTTGTGCTATGTAAGGAAGTAAGCTTAATTTGCTGAGTCTGCTTTGTGTCTGTTTTGTGTTGTGGAGGACTTTCAAGTTTAGGCAAGTTAATCTTTAAAACACCTCAACATATGATTGATTATAATGTATTGTGATAACCTTGGAGAGGTGTGATATGTGGTATGCTGTTGACGATTTTGGTGTCTCAGTTTACTGTATGCGAGATTTTTGCCTTCAAGGACATTATATATGCATATATACATATCTCGCACTCTTTGTTATGCTGTTTGAGTAATAGCTGATCATCAGACAGCTGGAGACATTTCCTACACTGTCTCAAGACACCTATGTTGGTCAGGATGGCTAGAGAAGTTGTGGAGAAGTGCTGGTCCATGATACCGAAAGGAATGACTCTGGGGGCAGGGGTAACTATAACTTCTTAAGTTTTGTTTCAGAATAATATTTGGGTGGACTTGCTGCAGAGTGTTTAAAGCTTAATACAAAACAACTAGCCTGGAAACCTTCTTTTGTCTCCAGCAAGAACCAGTAAACCAATTATAGTAACAAAACTCACTAATTTCATAATAAAATTACTGCAAACAGTATCAGTATACTCAATATTAAGCAAGTTTCTCAAAGGTCTTTTAGCTTGGTGAGTACTTTAAGGGGAGAGACTTTGCAAAATGATACGCATGTACCTGATGTTAACAACCACTAAATGGGAAGAGGGAAAGAATTATGTTGTCAAATTATCATAAGGGGAAGGCATCAACAGATGACACAACTACAACAGAGTAGGTAAAAGTGAAAAGAAATTAGACCCTTATCTCTGAGCTGACTGGCCTGAAGTGGCTTCAGTGCAAAGACAAGTCCTGTATAGCTTGACACACACTCAGTGCATAAGAATGAAACTAGGGCTTAATACCAACAGTTAGAGCAGTTTAACAGCAAAATACAGTGCAATTATGTACTGAAATTACTAACGTAATTTATTATTATTATTATTATTTATTTTACATTGTTGACCAGGAAAATCCAACTGGATGGATATAAGCTTAAAGATCTTAGCTAGAGCAGATATAGACTGGTTTAATGAATTTAAAAATTAAATCAAGAAATGAAAACACATCTTTCTTTCTTTATGCATGCTTATAATGAATATAATATATTATATATATATGTGTGTGTGTGTGTGTGTGTGTGTGTGTGTGTGTGTGTGTGTGTGTGTGTGTGTGTGTGTGTGTGTGTGTGTGTGTGTGTGTGTGTGTGTGTGTGTGTGTGTGTGTGTGTGTGTGTGTGTGTGTGTGTGTGTGTGTGTGTGTGTGTGTGTGTGTGTGTGTGTGTGTAAACTGCTTTACTCTCCTTTCTTAACTCTAACAACTCACATTGTCACAATAATCAACAATTCTTAGCAACTTTCCTGAACTATTCCAAAGTTTTGGATGTAGTGTCCTGCTCCCTACTGATCTAGACCCTCAAAGCCTTTCACTTTTCCAGGGACAACACTTTGCGGTTCAAAAGCTACCTTGGTGACAGAGGTCAGTGCATCTTTGAGCGTCTTTTCAGGCTTGTTGGCTGTTGGTGAAGCACCCTCCAAGAGGAAAAAACGCTGAGAGAAGAAGGGAGCCACTTTTGAGATTTTAAGTATTTTTTCTCTGTTTATTTGCTAAGTTTTTCTGCATAGCTGCCTAGCTTGAGCATTTTCTGGCTTGTTAAACTTGATTTCTGTATTAGTAGCTGTATTTAGAGCACAACCAAAAGCTGTTTGCTGAATTTCCTGTTTGCACTTAATTTTAAATCGCTTTTTTCTTAAAACTTGCATATTTTCTGTCCTTGACCTAGCACTCTTGTGTGGGGTCATTTACTGCACTGTTATAACTTGATATTACTTGTGAACCTCTGCTATCTCTGTAAAAAACAAAAACAAAAAAAATCTTGCTTTTTTCCCACTTTTCTGAGAGTTAAAAGTTCAGTTACAGGCTTGCTGTTCCTGAACTGTTTGAAAGTTTCTGTGAGGCCATTTTTGCTTGGGCTGAAGGAGGGTCTCTGTGTTTATCAGTGGCAGTGACTAACATTGAGCAGCTTCCCTGCCACCCCGGAGAGGTGGTTACTGACTTGAAACTGTAGTTTTATTGGCCACTAGGGGTCATTTCCATAACTCCTTCATCTTCCTCTCTTAAAACCTAGTTGCCTCGTGGTTTGAGCGTCTTTTCAGGCTTGTTGGCTGTTGGTGAAGCACCCTCCAAGAGGAAAAAACGCTGAGAGAAGAAGGGAGCCACTTTTGAGATTTTAAGTATTTTTTCTCTGTTTATTTGCTAAGTTTTTCTGCATAGCTGCCTAGCTTGAGCATTTTCTGGCTTGTTAAACTTGATTTCTGTATTAGTAGCTGTATTTAGAGCACAACCAAAAGCTGTTTGCTGAATTTCCTGTTTGCACTTAATTTTAAATCGTTTTTTTCTTAAAACTTGCATATTTTCTGTCCTTGACCTAGCACTCTTGTGTGGGGTTATTTACTGCACTGTTATAACTTGATATTACTTGTGAACCTCTGCTATCTCTGTAAAAAACAAAAACAAAAAAATCTTGCTTTTTCCCACTTTTCTGAGAGTTAAAAAAGTTCAGTTACAGGCTTGCTGTTCCTGAACTGTTTGAAAGTTTCTGTGAGGCCATTTTTGCTTGGGCTGAGGGAGGGTCTCTGTGTCTATCAGTGGCAGTGACTAACATTGAGCAGCTTCCCTGCCCCCCGGAGAGGTGGTTACTGACTTGAAACTGTAGTTTTATTGGCCACTAGGGGTCATTTCCATAACTCCTTCATCTTCCTCTCTTAAAACCTAGTTGCCTCGTGGTTTGAGCGTCTTTTCAGGCTTGTTGGCTGTTGGTGAAGCACCCTCCAAGAGGAAAAAACGCTGAGAGAAGAAGGGAGCCACTTTTGAGATTTTAAGTATTTTTCTCTGTTTATTTGCTAAGTTTTTCTGCATAGCTGCCTAGCTTGAGCATTTTCTGGCTTGTTAAACTTGATTTCTGTATTAGTAGCTGTATTTAGAGCACAACCAAAAGCTGTTTGCTGAATTTCCTGTTTGCACTTAATTTTAAA
This sequence comes from Protopterus annectens, assembly GCF_019279795.1. Classification (NCBI taxonomy): domain Eukaryota; kingdom Metazoa; phylum Chordata; order Ceratodontiformes; family Protopteridae; genus Protopterus; species Protopterus annectens. Next base: position 1,436,341,916 of record NC_056745.1, on the reverse strand, counting down.
TCGTTTTTTCTTAAAACTTGCATATTTTCTGTCCTTGACCTAGCACTCTTGTGTGGGGTCATTTACTGCACTGTTATAACTTGATATTACTTGTGAACCTCTGCTATCTCTGTAAAAACAAAACAAAAAAAAAATCTTGCTTTTTTCCCACTTTTCTGAGAGTTAAAAAGTTCAGTTACAGGCTTGCTGTTCCTGAACTGTTTGAAAGTTTCTGTGAGGCCATTTTGCTTGGGCTGAAGGAGGGTCTCTGTGTTTATCAGTGGCAGTGACTAACATTGAGCAGCTTCCCTGCCCCCGGAGAGGTGGTTACTGACTTGAAACTGTAGTTTTATTGGCCACTAGGGGTCATTTCCATAACTCCTTCATCTTCCTCTCTTAAAACCTAGTTGCCTCGTGGTTTGAGCGTCTTTTCAGGCTTGTTGGCTGTTGGTGAAGCACCCTCCAAGAGGAAAAAACGCTGAGAGAAGAAGGGAGCCACTTTTGAGATTTTAAGTATTTTTTCTCTGTTTATTTGCTAAGTTTTTCTGCATAGCTGCCTAGCTTGAGCATTTTCTGGCTTGTTAAACTTGATTTCTGTATTAGTAGCTGTATTTAGAGCACAACCAAAAGCTGTTTGCTGAATTTCCTGTTTGCACTTAATTTTAAATCGTTTTTTCTTAAAACTTGCATATTTTCTGTCCTTGACCTAGCACTCTTGTGTGGGGTCATTTACTGCACTGTTATAACTTGATATTACTTGTGAACCTCTGCTATCTCTGTAAAAACAAAAACAAAAAAAAATCTTGCTTTTTCCCACTTTTCTGAGAGTTAAAAAGTTCAGTTACAGGCTTGCTGTTCCTGAACTGTTTGAAAGTTTCTGTGAGGCCATTTTGCTTGGGCTGAAGGAGGGTCTCTGTGTTTATCAGTGGCAGTGACTAACATTGAGCAGCTTCCTGCCCCCTGAGAGGTGGTTACTGACTTGAAACTGTAGTTTTATTGGCCACTAGGGGTCATTTCCATAACTCCTTCATCTTCCTCTCTTAAAACCTAGTTGCCTCGTGGTTTGAGCGTCTTTTCAGGCTTGTTGGCTGTTGGTGAAGCACCTCCAAGAGGTAAAAACGCTGAGAGAAGAAGGAGCCACTTTTGAGATTTTAAGTATTTTTTTCTCTGTTTATTTGCTAAGTTTTTCTGCATAGCTGCCTAGCTTGAGCATTTTCTGGCTTGTTAAACTTGATTTCTGTATTAGTAGCTGTATTTAGAGCACAACCAAAAGCTGTTTGCTGAATTTCCTGTTTGCACTTAATTTTAAATCGTTTTTTCTTAAAACTTGCATATTTTCTGTCCTTGACCTAGCACTCTTGTGTGGGGTTATTTACTGCACTGTTATAACTTGATATTACTTGTGAACCTCTGCTATCTCTGTAAAACAAAACAAAAAAAAAAAAATCTTGCTTTTTTCCCACTTTTCTGAGAGTTAAAAGTTCAGTTACAGGCTTGCTGTTCCTGAACTGTTTGAAAGTTTCTGTGAGGCCATTTTGCTTGGGCTGAAGGAGGGTCTCTGTGTTTATCAGTGGCAGTGACTAACATTGAGCAGCTTCCCTGCCCCCGGAGAGGTGGTTACTGACTTGAAACTGTAGTTTTATTGGCCACTAGGGGTCATTTCCATAACTCCTTCATCTTCCTCTCTTAAAACCTAGTTGCCTCGTGGTTTGAGCGTCTTTTCAGGCTTGTTGGCTGTTGGTGAAGCACTGGCCAAGAGGAAGAAACGCTGAGAGAAGAAGGGAGCCACTTTTGAGATTTTAAGTATTTTTTCTCTGTTTATTTGCTAAGTTTTTCTGCATAGCTGCCTAGCTTGAGCATTTTCTGGCTTGTTAAACTTGATTTCTGTATTAGTAGCTGTATTTAGAGCACAACCAAAAGCTGTTTGCTGAATTTCCTGTTTGCACTTAATTTTAAATCGTTTTTTTCTAAAAAACTTGCATATTTTCTGTCCTTGACCTAGCACTCTTGTGTGGGGTCATTTACTGCACTGTTATAACTTGATATTACTTGTGAACCTCTGCTATCTCTGTAAAAACAAAAAAAAAAAATCTTGCTTTTTCCCACTTTTCTGAGAGTTAAAAGTTCAGTTACAGGCTTGCTGTTCCTGAACTGTTTGAAAGTTTCTGTGAGGCCATTTTTGCTTGGGCTGAAGGAGGGTTGCTGTGTTCATCAGTGGCAGTGACTAACATTGAGCAGCTTCTTCCTGCCCCGGAGAGGTGGTTACTGACTTGAAACTGTAGTTTTATTGGCCACTAGGGGTCATTTCCATAACTCCTTCATCTTCCTCTCTTAAAACCTAGTTGCCTCGTGGTTTGAGCGTCTTTTCAGGCTTGTTGGCTGTTGGTGAAGCACCCTCCAAGAGGAAAAACGCTGAGAGAAGAAGGAGCCACTTTTGAGATTTTAAGTATTTTTCTCTGTTTATTTGCTAAGTTTTTCTGCATAGCTGCCTAGCTTGAGCATTTTCTGGCTTGTTAAACTTGATTTCTGTATTAGTAGCTGTATTTAGAGCACAACCAAAAGCTGTTTGCTGAATTTCCTGTTTGCACTTAATTTTAAATCGTTTTTTTTCTTAAAACTTGCATATTTTCTGTCCTTGACCTAGCACTCTTGTGTGGGGTCATTTACTGCACTGTTATAACTTGATATTACTTGTGAACCTCTGCTATCTCTGTAAAAAACAAAAACAAAAAAAAAATCTTTTTTCCCACTTTTCTGAGAGTTAAAAAAGTTCAGTTACAGGCTTGCTGTTCCTGAACTGTTTGAAAGTTTCTGTGAGGCCATTTTTGCTTGGGCTGAAGGAGGGTCTCTGTGTTTATCAGTGGCAGTGACTAACATTGAGCAGCTTCCCTGCCCCCGGAGAGGTGGTTACTGACTTGAAACTGTAGTTTTATTGGCCACTAGGGGTCATTTCCATAACTCCTTCATCTTCCTCTCTTAAAACCTAGTTGCCTCGTGGTTTGAGCGTCTTTTCAGGCTTGTTGGCTGTTGGTGAAGCACCCTCCAAGAGGAAAACGCTGAGAGAAGAAGGAGCCACTTTTGAGATTTTAAGTATTTTTCTCTGTTTATTTGCTAAGTTTTTCTGCATAGCTGCCTAGCTTGAGCATTTTCTGGCTTGTTAAACTTGATTTCTGTATTAGTAGCTGTATTTAGAGCACAACCAAAAGCTGTTTGCTGAATTTCCTGTTTGCACTTAATTTTAAATCGTTTTTCTTAAAACTTGCATATTTTCTGTCCTTGACCTAGCACTCTTGTGTGGGGTCATTTACTGCACTGTTATAACTTGATATTACTTGTGAACCTCTGCTATCTCTGTAAAAAAAAAAAAAAAAATCTTGCTTTTTCCCACTTTTCTGAGAGTTAAAAGTTCAGTTACAGGCTTGCTGTTCCTGAACTGTTTGAAAGTTTCTGTGAGGCCATTTTGCTTGGGCTGAAGGAGGGTCTCTGTGTGTCTATCAGTGGCAGTGACTAAGATTGGGCAGCTTCCCTGCCCGCCGGAGAGGGGGCTACTGACTTGAAACTGTAGTTTTATTGGCCACTAGGGGTCATTTCCATAACTCCTTCATCTTCCCCTCTTAAAACCTAGTTGCCTCGTGGTTTGAGCGTCTTTTCAGGCTTGTTGGCTGTTGGTGAAGCACCCTCCAAGAGGAAAAAACGCTGAGAGAAGAAGGGAGCCACTTTTGAGATTTTAAGTATTTTTTCTCTGTTTATTTGCTAAGTTTTTCTGCATAGCTGCCTAGCTTGAGCATTTTCTGGCTTGTTAAACTTGATTTCTGTATTAGTAGCTGTATTTAGAGCACAACCAAAAGCTGTTTGCTGAATTTCCTGTTTGCACTTAATTTTAAATCGTTTTTTCTTAAAACTTGCATATTTTCTGTCCTTGACCTAGCACTCTTGTGTGGGGTCATTTACTGCACTGTTATAACTTGATATTACTTGTGAGCCTCTGCTATCTCTGTAAAAAACAAAAACAAAAAAAAATCTTGCTTGTTTCCCACTTGTCTGAGAGTTAAAAAGTTCAGTTACAGGCTTGCTGTTCCTGAACTGTTTGAAAGTTTCTGTGAGGCCATTTTGCTTGGGCTGAAGGAGGGTCTCTGTGTTTATCAGTGGCAGTGACTAACATTGAGCAGCTTCCCTGCACCCCGGAGAGGTGGTTACTGACTTGAAACTGTAGTTTTATTGGCCACTAGGGGTCATTTCCATAACTCCTTCATCTTCCTCTCTTAAAACCTAGTTGCCTCGTGGTTTGAGCGTCTTTTCAGGCTTGTTGGCTGTTGGTGAAGCACCCTCCAAGAGGAAAAACGCTGAGAGAAGAAGGAGCCACTTTTGAGATTTTAAGTATTTTTCTCTGTTTATTTGCTAAGTTTTTCTGCATAGCTGCCTAGCTTGAGCATTTTCTGGCTTGTTAAACTTGATTTCTGTATTAGTAGCTGTATTTAGAGCACAACCAAAAGCTGTTTGCTGAATTTCCTGTTTGCACTTAATTTTAAATCGTTTTTCTTAAAACTTGCATATTTTCTGTCCTTGACCTAGCACTCTTGTGTGGGGTCATTTACTGCACTGTTATAACTTGATATTACTTGTGAACCTCTGCTATCTCTGTAAAAACAAAAACAAAAAAAATCTTGCTTTTTCCCACTTTTCTGAGAGTTAAAAAGTTCAGTTACAGGCTTGCTGTTCCTGAACTGTTTGAAAGTTTCTGTGAGGCCATTTTGCTTGGGCTGAAGGAGGGTCTCTGTGTTTATCAGTGGCAGTGACTAACATTGAGCAGCTTCCCTGCCCCCCGGAGAGGTGGTTACTGACTTGAAACTGTAGTTTTATTGGCCACTAGGGGTCATTTCCATAACTCCTTCATCTTCCTCTCTTAAAACCTAGTTGCCTCGTGGTTTGAGCGTCTTTTCAGGCTTGTTGGCTGTTGGTGAAGCACCCTCCAAGAGGAAAAACGCTGAGAGAAGAAGGGAGCCACTTTTGAGATTTTAAGTATTTTTTCTCTGTTTATTTGCTAAGTTTTTCTGCATAGCTGCCTAGCTTGAGCATTTTCTGGCTTGTTAAACTTGATTTCTGTATTAGTAGCTGTATTTAGAGCACAACCAAAAGCTGTTTGCTGAATTTCCTGTTTGCACTTAATTTTAAATCTTTTTTTCTTAAAACTTGCATATTTTCTGTCCTTGACCTAGCACTCTTGTGTGGGGTTATTTACTGCACTGTTATAACTTGATATTACTTGTGAACCTCTGCTATCTCTGTAAAAACAAAAACAAAAAAAATCTTGCTTTTTTCCCACTTTTCTGAGAGTTAAAAGTTCAGTTACAGGCTTGCTGTTCCTGAACTGTTTGAAAGTTTCTGTGAGGCCATTTTGCTTGGGCTGAAGGAGGGTCTCTGTGTTTATCAGTGGCAGTGACTAACATTGAGCAGCTTCCTGCCTGCCCCGGAGAGGTGGTTACTGACTTGAAACTGTAGTTTTATTGGCCACTAGGGTCATTTCCATAACTCCTTCATCTTCCTCTCTTAAAACCTAGTTGCCTCGTGGTTTGAGCGTCTTTTCAGGCTTGTTGGCTGTTGGTGAAGCACCCTCCAAGAGGAAAAACGCTGAGAGAAGAAGGAGCCACTTTTGAGATTTTAAGTATTTTTCTCTGTTTATTTGCTAAGTTTTTCTGCATAGCTGCCTAGCTTGAGCATTTTCTGGCTTGTTAAACTTGATTTCTGTATTAGTAGCTGTATTTAGAGCACAACCAAAAGCTGTTTGCTGAATTTCCTGTTTGCACTTAATTTTAAATCGTTTTTTCTTAAAACTTGCATATTTTCTGTCCTTGACCTAGCACTCTTGTGTGGGGTCATTTACTGCACTGTTATAACTTGATATTACTTGTGAACCTCTGCTATCTCTGTAAAAACAAAAACAAAAAAATCTTGCTTTTTTCCCACTTTTCTGAGAGTTAAAAAGTTCAGTTACAGGCTTGCTGTTCCTGAACTGTTTGAAAGTTTCTGTGAGGCCATTTTTGCTTGGGCTGAAGGAGGGTCTCTGTGTTTATCAGTGGCAGTGACTAACATTGAGCAGCTTCCCTGCCCCCGGAGAGGTGGTTACTGACTTGAAACTGTAGTTTTATTGGCCACTAGGGGTCATTTCCATAACTCCTTCATCTTCCTCTCTTAAAACCTAGTTGCCTCGTGGTTTGAGCGTCTTTTCAGGCTTGTTGGCTGTTGGTGAAGCACCCTCCAAGAGGAAAAACGCTGAGAGAAGAAGGAGCCACTTTTGAGATTTTAAGTATTTTTCTCTGTTTATTTGCTAAGTTTTTCTGCATAGCTGCCTAGCTTGAGCATTTTCTGGCTTGTTAAACTTGATTTCTGTATTAGTAGCTGTATTTAGAGCACAACCAAAAGCTGTTTGCTGAATTTCCTGTTTGCACTTAATTTTAAATCGTTTTTTCTTAAAACTTGCATATTTTCTGTCCTTGACCTAGCACTCTTGTGTGGGGTCATTTACTGCACTGTTATAACTTGATATTACTTGTGAACCTCTGCTATCTCTGTAAAAACAAAACAAAAAAAAAAATCTTGCTTTTTTCCCACTTTTCTGAGAGTTAAAAGTTCAGTTACAGGCTTGCTGTTCCTGAACTGTTTGAAAGTTTCTGTGAGGCCATTTTTGCTTGGGCTGAAGGAGGGTCTCTGTGTTTATCAGTGGCAGTGACTAACATTGAGCAGCTTTCCTGCCCCCCGGAGAGGTGGTTACTGACTTGAAACTGTAGTTTTATTGGCCACTAGGGGTCATTTCCATAACTCCTTCATCTTCCTCTCTTAAAACCTAGTTGCCTCGTGGTTTGAGCGTCTTTTCAGGCTTGTTGGCTGTTGGTGAAGCACCCTCCAAGAGGAAAAAACGCTGAGAGAAGAAGGAGCCACTTTTGAGATTTTAAGTATTTTTCTCTGTTTATTTGCTAAGTTTTTCTGCATAGCTGCCTAGCTTGAGCATTTTCTGGCTTGTTAAACTTGATTTCTGTATTAGTAGCTGTATTTAGAGCACAACCAAAAGCTGTTTGCTGAATTTCCTGTTTGCACTTAATTTTAAATCGTTTTTTTCTTAAAACTTGCATATTTTCTGTCCTTGACCTAGCACTCTTGTGTGGGGTTATTTACTGCACTGTTATAACTTGATATTACTTGTGAACCTCTGCTATCTCTGTAAAAAACAAAAACAAAAAAAAATCTTGCTTTTTCCCACTTTTCTGAGAGTTAAAAAAGTTCAGTTACAGGCTTGCTGTTCCTGAACTGTTTGAAAGTTTCTGTGAGGCCATTTTTGCTTGGGCTGAAGGAGGGTCTCTGTGTCTATCAGTGGCAGTGACTAACATTGAGCAGCTTCCCTGCCCCCCGGAGAGGTGGTTACTGACTTGAAACTGTAGTTTTATTGGCCACTAGGGGTCATTTCCATAACTCCTTCATCTTCCTCTCTTAAAACCTAGTTGCCTCGTGGTTTGAGCGTCTTTTCAGGCTTGTTGGCTGTTGGTGAAGCACCCTCCAAGAGGAAAAAACGCTGAGAGAAGAAGCGAGACACTTTTGAGATTTTAAGTATTTTTCTCTGTTTATTTGCTAAGTTTTTCTGCATAGCTGCCTAGCTTGAGCATTTTCTGGCTTGTTAAACTTGATTTCTGTATTAGTAGCTGTATTTAGAGCACAACCAAAAGCTGTTTGCTGAATTTCCTGTTTGCACTTAATTTTAAATCGTTTTTTCTTAAAACTTGCATATTTTCTGTCCTTGACCTAGCACTCTTGTGTGGGGTCATTTACTGCACTGTTATAACTTGATATTACTTGTGAACCTCTGCTATCTCTGTAAAAAACAAAAAAAAAATCTTGCTTTTTTCCCACTTTTCTGAGAGTTAAAAAAGTTCAGTTACAGGCTTGCTGTTCCTGAACTGTTTGAAAGTTTCTGTGAGGCCATTTTTGCTTGGGCTGAAGGAGGGTCTCTGTGTTTATCAGTGGCAGTGACTAACATTGAGCAGCTTCCCTGCCCCCCGGAGAGGTGGTTACTGACTTGAAACTGTAGTTTTATTGGCCACTAGGGGTCATTTCCATAACTCCTTCATTTGTCCTCGGAGGAGTGGTTTAGGGCAGTGACTTGTGGTTTGTTGGCCAATTTGTGTCATTTCCTGTCTTTTCCAGCCCCCTGCTATAAAGCACGCTTTAGCGCGATGTAGCCCGATTTAGCTCGATTTAGCCCGATTTAGCGCGGAGTTGCTACTGTTGCACACTAGGGCAGCGCCGGTTAAGCAGGTTTAAACTATTCGGGCTACCTAAAGTCCACTCTTCAAATTTTCCCTTAAAACTACCTTCCTCGAACTATACTACTGATCTAATCAGCGTATCCTATAATTAAAAAGATCATCTCTACTTGACTCCAAGTAGACTATTCTCTATCTGTTAAACGTAGCACTTGCTCCTACAGTACTTATTACCTTGATACGGCACTCTTGTCATAGATAGTACCCCAAAAGGCAACCCCATTTCTCGGTCACCCACGTCCCCAGAATCTTTTTAAAGTTTTTTGTCTATTCCTTCTAGCATGTCGAGGGATCAGTTGCTAGTGTCCTCTCCTGCTCAGCTGGTGAACCTGGGAATATTGAGGCAATGTTACAATTGCCTCATGTACACAGACAACCCTCTCCTCCTCCCACAAAACACAAATACATGCGAGAGATGCAACTATACGGCCAAACTGGAGGCTGAGCTCTCTCAACATAGGACTGGCAAGACCAGTCAGGAGGAGAAGGTTACCACACACACTATAGACCCAGTCTCACATATTACCATTACAACCTCAAATCATACACATAAACACACAAAGACATACTGGAGGCTCTGATCAAAATCTACCAAAACAGCAGAGGCCACCAAAGCAGACACCCAAACAACCACCACCTCAGAACACAACACCTGCAACACATAGACCTCACAGTCAGAGTGTCAAACAGTCACAGCCCTTAAGGCCAAACACAATGCCAGACACACTAGTCATTGGTGACTCCATAGTCAGACACACTGACGTCCCGCTCACCAGACTGAGTAAGGAGAAGGTCACAGTAAGCTGCCTGTCGGGCGCTAGAATCCGCCACATAACGCAAGCACTCAGGTCTCTCAACAGCAGGTACAAATATGATTCAGTCATTGTCCACGCTGGTGTAAACGACCTGAGACGTACCTCCTTGGACTACATGAAAAGAGACATTGAGGAGCTCTCTGATTATGTAGCCCAGACAGGTATGACCCTGACCTTGAGCAGTATCCTACCTTCACCAAGAATGATGCCACAATACAGAGATAAGATGATCAGCTTTAACAATTGGCTTAAACACTGGTGTCATTCAAAGGGGATCCAGTGTCTGTCTGCCTGGGATGACATGCTGGACAAGCCACGCTGCTTCAAGGGACGGCTTGCACCTGTCACCCCTGGGATTCCGGATATTGGCAAAGGCTCTTGCCACCCCATAGTGCCTTTTTAGGCAAGGCTCAAATTCTAAACCTACCACCCTAGAACACAAAAAAAGGAAAAACTAAGGGTAATGCTGCTCAATGCCAGAAGTCTAAATCTCAAAATGCACGCACTCGAGGCCCTTCTCAGTATGGAGAACATCGATGTCTGTGCTGTGACAGAAACCTGGTTCAAGGCTCCTGAGAGCACCCCAGCGCTATCAGGTTTTACCTCATATCATGCGTTCGGCCCCAAAATCTGGACAATACCAAGAAAGGAGGGGGTATCCATATTCATCAAGGACACCCACACCTCAAGACTGGTGGCAACGCGATGCATCGGAGACCATCCAGGTGCAATTAACCATAGGCAAGACTGCTCTGCAAATTGTAGCATGTTACAGGCCACCCTCACAAACTCAGGAACCTCACATGGCCTTCCTGAAAACACTAGAGGGGATAAATGTATCACCAAACACCATCATACTAGGTGACTTCAATTACCCTAATATAGACTGGGAACACTACTCAAGCCCAAACACCCTAGCCCAAAAGTTCCTGGAATTCATAAACTCAAATGCCATGGAACAACTAGTCACCATCCCCACAAGAGGAGATAACATACTTGATCTCATCATCACGAACATGGGAGCACAATGTTCAACACCGGAGGTGTACCCTCACTGGTGAGATCAGACCACAAACTAATCTCGCTGGAGGTCCTCATCCCACCCCACCTGAAATAAAAAGACCACAGTAAAGAACTTCTCAAAAGCCGACTTCACACTTCTAAAGACTAGTGTGGTCTCCTTTAAGGCCCCGAGCTGGAAAACAGTACTCAAGCCGCTGAATCACTTACAAATGCCTTCTACCAGCACCTGCAGGACTGCATGGATAAGGCAATCCCAAGCAAAACAAAGACTCTTTGTACCAAAGGCAAGCGTCCAGTCTGGTGGACCCCAGCCATAAACAAACTCTACAACAAAAGGAGGAAGCTACTACAAGATAGAGCAAAATCCTTAAAAGGTAAGACACCCTTGATCACTATAAGTAAAAACTAAGAGCTCTCATAAAATCATCCAAAGCAAATTTCGAGAGAAAAATAGCTAAAGACTCAAAAGACAATCATAAGGCCTTCTTTAGCTATGTTAGAAACCTGGGAGGAAACTCCCAGATATGCTCAGAGCTAGTTCAAAATGATGTGAAGATTACTGATCCTACAGACATTGCCAACATACTGGCTGACAGGTTCAGTGCAAACTTCTCCCCTCCCCAAAGGAGAGATATCTATACCAAACGATTGCAGCCCCCAAACATCTCCAGCCCAAGTGAGAACTGCTCTCTCCAAAGCAAAAACACAGCATCCATGGGACCTGATGGTGTCCCCGGCTGTGTGCTCCATGAACTCAATGAGGAATTAAACCCACAGCTAGGACAGCTGTTTAATCAAAGTCTTACCTCTGGATACGCACCCAGGAGTGGCGCACTGCAACTGTGGTACCACTTCACAAAGGCGGTGCCTCCACCGACCCTGGAAATTACCGCCCATTAGCTTGACAAGCCTTATCTGCAAAGCCATGGAGAGGATCATAATGGACCTCATAAATAAAGACATAGGAATTTGCAGACTTTGGATCCAACCCAGTTTGGCTTTGTCAAAGGCAGATCATGCCTTTTAAACTTGGTTGACTTTTTCAAACAGTCACCAAAGCCATTGATGAGGAAAGGCAGTCCATACAGCCTACCTCGATCTGGCTAAGGCCTTCGATACAATACCCCATTCGGTATCATTGAAAAACTCATCAGCTTAAATGTCAACCCATACATCACAAGATGGGTTGCAAACTGGCTGAGTGACAGAACCCACAGGGTCAGAGCTGCTGGCGCCATGTCAGACTCAAAGCCTGTCACAAGTGGTGTCCCACAGGGCTCAGTCCTGGGCCCACTCTTGTTTGGCATCTACTTTTCCAGTACAAGCAAACACAGGAGGGTTATGGCTGACAAAGTTTGCAGATGACTGCAAACTGGGCCATAGTAGAAAACACATCTGACACAGATATCCTTCAGAAGGGTCTCACAGAAACGGATAACTGGTGCCAGAGCCACGGCCTAAAGTTAAATGCCAAAAATGCATAGTCATACCCTTCGGGAAAAACAAGGTTACCCCTAGCTACCAAATAGGTGGCAATCCACTGAGCACAGAAGAAGTTATCAGGGACCTGGGGACCCAGGTTGATAGTAGTCTGTCATTCGACACCCATGTAGCTAAAGTAGTTAGGAAGACCTTCTACATTGCCCACCTTATCATGAAGGGATTCTCATCTAGATCAAGGGAGGTCATAGTCTCCCTTTACTCATCACTCATCAGACCAATGATTGAGTACAATGCCCCATTCGGAATGTATCTGACCCGACACTTGCAGCAGCTGGAGGCCACAAAAGTTCCTCACCAAAAGGATAAAGGGTCTCAAAAATCTGTCCTATGCTGCCCGACTGAAAGAACTCCAGCTCTATTCAGTCGCTTACCGCTGCTCAGAGGTGACCTTTGCCTAACATACAAGGCCATGTCAAACCCAGATTTGATGAATATGCTTCACCTCAAAAAATCTAGATCCATCAGAGCCACAAGGGCGGGAGACTTAAACCTTGACATGGCTATTAATAGGACGTGCTGGAGGGATAGATTCATCACCCAAAGACTCCCTATGCTGTGGAACAAAATCCCGGTACATGTGAGGCAGAGCACCTCGCTGGCCTTGTTCAAGAGAAATCTTGACCAATGGATGGGAGATCGCAGATATACCCCAGGGATTACCTCAGTGTCACTGCTCGACAGAGGCACAGCAAAATAATGGGTATAGTTCCCCATACTAAAGGGGTGGCGTAAGCCACAAAACGATGGGCTAGGCTTGTAAATGCCCTCGGGCAGATAGCCTAGTATGAACCTATGAACCTATGAATAAATGGCAAGATACATACTCAGCCTTTCTCCCTTTGAACATAGGTGTTCCTCAGAGATGCATACTTAGATCTTTATTATTCAATGTATTCATTTATAACATACCCACTTATTCAGGCCCCTCTACCAGATTTCAGTACACTGAGGGTTCTGTGTGCATATCTTAAGCCCTTTTTTTAAATGAGCTTCAGTCAGTCACTTAGGCTTCATACTCTTCTACCGAGTATTGACCTCAGCAATCTAACCTAATGCAAGATGCTAAAAAGACTGAGGTTATGCTCTTCATGAGAAAAGCCTCATGTTCTGAGCCATCTAATTTTGCTGTATTACCTGCACAGAGTATAACACTAGACATGGTTTCAAATGCCAAGATACTAGGTGCTACTATCAGCAATACTTTTCAGCTTGGTCTCTTGACCTAGGTATCAGTAACATTATTAAAAAATAGTGCCCCTCTACAAAGCCAAATATTACCTGCACAGACATGCTAGAAAATTATCTGACACTGCCTACCTGCTTCCTAGTATGTTATATGCAACGCCATTAATCAACAATCTACTCTCCACTCGGCATAGACTGTCTGGTGTAAATTCAGGGTTATCAGCACAGTGACGATGCAAATTAGGTCTGAACTCATTACAACTGCTGAATCCCAATGCAGGGATGTAGACATAGTACAGGCACTACCTCAGTGTTTGTGTTTAATGGATGGCAGCTGTGAATGCTTCCATCAGGTGGTTGTGTCAGGTTATACCTACAAAGTGTTACATGTACGTCTGTCAAGGTTGGAAATGCAAGTACGCAGTGCACACTTCACAGGTTCTGTTTCATTAACATCCACCCTTCTCTTTATTTATTGGCAAATTGTGTTTTCTCTGTCAGTTTCTTATTATTATTTTTGGCCGTTGTTTGCACAATGTGGTGCTTAGCACAATCACAGGAAATGGAGGAATGAATGGAAGTTTTGGTTGTGCATAGCTTGCTTCTGTGGTGTTGTGCAATGGGCACAAAGGGAGACCTTAAGAATGATTAGTAAATCAGGGAATGTCATATAACTATTCCTTTAGCTGCATTGCTAAAGTATGACAGTTAGTAGTGAGTCTGTGGAATACACCAGCTGCTTAAATAACTCAGTGGCAGCAGGTGTTAATGCTGTGATATGTTCCCTTTTGGGGCCAGATAGTACTGGGTCTGAATATAAGGTGTACATCATACTTTGAAATACTTCTCATTACAGAGTGATAATGCAATGACATGAATTGTTTACACGAGATGAGTTGCTGTGTGTTGGCATAATGCAGCAGTGTTAAGCTGCATTGTTTGGGGGAAACCACTCCTGTTTTCACCCATTCAATGTTAGTACATGATACGTACCTCCGCACAAAAATGGAGCCCAAAAAGTGAAGGGATCCATTGCTTCTTCAGCATTGCTAAAGTCTGACAGTTAGTGCTAAGTCTCTGGAATACACCTGCTATACAACTGACTCTGTGGCAGCACATGTTAATGCAGGTAATGGAGTGATGTATTCCTTTTTGGGGTCAGTTGGTACTGGCTTTGAATACAACCATATGTAATACTTTTAACTACTTTCATATTACTGTTGCTGTGCATTGGTGCACAATGCACACCATTTCACAATAATACATTAAACAAAAGAAATACGGAAGATAGGACAGTGGTGAAAAGGGGAGCCAGCAGGGGGAAGAATAAATGGTAATCAAAACAGGACTGTCCAGGAGGGAGGTAGGAAAGAACCATAACTATCCATTTTTTCAACAGTAAAAACTGATATTTGCAGAATATTAGGTGAATTTGGGCAGTCACCACCAGAGAGGGGTGACCAAAACACAATCATGTTGTGTAGTCAACTCGACCAAATCAAGTGTGTCAAGAAGACATGTGTGAAAAATGGAGAGCTATGTATGAGATGATTTTTTTCTTTTTTTTTTTTGAAACAGATAGGAATGTCAGGGAAGGGCTGCAGAAATGTCTGGGTGAGGTATGTTGGGCAGATGAGGTAGGAATTGCAGACAGACAAGGCAAACAAGACAAGAGACAGGGACTGTGATGGACACAAGAGGTTGGAGGACACCATGGATGGGGAGAGGGCAAGGACATCCAGGACCCATGGTTGTCAAGCTGGGTGACAATGAAAATCGAGTCTTCACCCAGAGACTATCATCACTATCACCTCACTCTACCACTGGCTGGAGCACTTGACATCTCCTTCTTCTCCTACTGGTACTTCGTAAAATGACAGAGAGCAGTCTCTCCATCTGGTATAGGCATTCACCAACAGTGCAGCACACAACCCTACACACCATCCCTGGCAACTCAGTGTGGGTGATAAACTCACCACCTCTGCCACTGCTCCCCAAAGGAACCACTGGACTATCCTCCAAGGCAGAACTACCTGGGGGAGGTAGTACAGTGGCAGCAGAGGTGGTGCTGCCAGATTGGCTGCCAGATGTGCTGGGCAATGGTGCTATAGCCTGTGGAGTGGAGGCAGGCGGATCCTGTGGGGCAGGCCTACCCCAATGGGCTGTGTTGTATTTTGTGATATGGTACACATGGATGATATGGACAGATTTTGATGACACAATAAAACTAAATATAAAATTAAAACAAAATAAAATAAACAAAGAAAGATAAGGCTTGGGGTGAGAGAAAAAAAGAGATAAGATTAGTACCCTCATATGTGACATACAATGCATTAATACAATTAGTTGACTCTATTGTCTTAACCTTTACTCTTAAGACTACTGCCCCCTAACAGATAACTTTTAATTTTAAGACTATCAACTCCTAACAGATGCACACTATACTACCGACTGAAGCAAGTTCTCCTTTACATGTGCATATATTGCAGATATGCATGTTCCACTTGCACAGATTACAGTTTACAGCAGAGCATGTGCAGCATTGGTATAGAGCTCTTACTTTAAACCTTTAAGTTACACATAATTGAAGAATTGACACTGTTGTATATTTGGGAAGTGTGGTATTTGAACCCACAACCTCTGAGTAAAGTCTAATATTGTAATCTCGGTTTGTGCTACGCACTAATGCACGCACACTTGCTTTTACAGTTGAGATATGTATGCTCAATTTGATACAACAATATAAAATACCAAAAGGCTGTCCTTAACGTTTAATACTACAATAACTCTACTCATCTGCTGCATGCCTACTACATGCCTCACTCATCTTCACCAATCTGTTGCCATGGATCCTAATATTCACCTCCCTTTTTATGGCAGCTGTGGAAAAAAACAAAACAGAATACCATTATGAATACCATTCTTATCGATGGTCAGCTTTTCATCCTTACAAATAATCTCTGTAGTTGATACTTACACATCTGTGGGATGTCCTCTGTCCTATATTCCTCGATCAAAGCATCAAGGGTATCCCTCTTCCTGCGTTGTAGGTCACTAAAGTGTGCCTACATTTGTCACCAGTGCAGGGGATATGGGGTGGTACTGGTTATAGCCCAGGCCAAACTATCCCAAGTCTCTCACTTATACTGGGACCCAGAATATTCCCCCTGCAGTAGCCTGACGCTGTAGTCTTTCACTAAGAGTCCAACAAAAATCTTGGACTCCTGGACACCCCATCTCTGAGCCCAAAATCTCATACTGTCTTCATGAACACCTGCCATGTCTACCACAGATTGAGAACAATGGACAATGATGGTTTCCCACCAGTTCCAGTTATTACATTTACTGGGAGTGTGCACATTGTCTGAAAGTGTTGTGCACTGCTTACCAGTGGGCAAATACGTTGCTCAACAATGGGCACCCCTGAGCCTGGCATTTATGAGATAGTAAGCACAACAGTGGAAAGCTGTGAAAAATTGCACAGGCAGTTATGTATGTGTGTTAGGCAAATTTGAAAGCCATGCCAATCCAGATAGCAGAAATATACTTACAGGAGCATAGTACACAGTATACCCACAGTCATACATTTGATAATAAATGTGATAATACATTGATAAATAAATAACTGAGACAATATTAGTGCCTCAGCCCTCAAACATATAATTAATATAAAATTGCAAAAACAGATAAAGGAGGCACCAGACCACGGCTGTATGAAGCATAAAATGTTTTAGTAAAACAAATCAAACACCAGGTGAGCACATCCATGGCCCAAGCCACTTCAGACTGATGAAGTGGCTTGGGCCACGGAAGCGCTCACCTGGTGTTTGATTTGTTTTATTAAAACATTTTATGCTTCGTACAGCTGTGGTCTGGTGCCTCCTTTATCTGTTTTTGCAATTTGACTTTTTTCTGGAGGCACTGTTTGTCAACAACACTTATTTTTTGCTTATTGATATAATTAATATCCACACTATGTCAAGTATTATAAGTGAGAGTGACTGTAATGGGAAGTGGAACAATAGTAAAAGTGCATGGAATATGCTATATTTAAACCTAAGACCATGTGTATGGCAGTCCTGGACTTTCAGATGTTGCCCCAAGAGAGTTGAATTGACAGCTGTTCATGTTTCAGTTTATTGCTATAAACTTCAATGTCACAACAGTGAAAAAAGGTTACACACCATGTACTAGAACCCAGGCCTGTCTGTACTCCAGCCCTGTACTTATACCAGCTGCCACAGGAATAGCATTGATGGAATGTATGCAGTTTCTATTTTTCGCTGTCTACTTTCTGGGTGGTCCACTTATGCAGTTTGTGCACTGCCATGCTTCATGCAAACAAGATAACAACAGCCAAGCATGGCATTTTTTTCCCATGTTTGCACTAAGTGGTGCATTGTGCAAACAGTGGCCAAAAAAAAAGAACAAAAAGTATTTGAAATGCGGAAAAGCAATCTGTGACATTCACAGTAGAAAATGTTAGCACACATGAAATATTTCTACATAAGTCTGGATGTCGACTCTCACTCCAATGCACTTTCAGAAAATAGGATGGATGCCGTATTCCTCTTTGTCACACAAACAGTTTTGCAGCAAAGAACTGAAGTCATTCTTCACACAAACAACTGCAACAGAATGTACCCTGATATCAAACCATACACTTATTTCTACATTTGTTATATTTGGACATAGCACACTTAGTGGTCACACACACTGTTATGATTATTGCAAATATATAGGTGTCATACCTTTCTGTGTTTTGTGGTCATTCGTCCATTATTTTACCTGTAGAGTGTGTAAGCCATTCTATATCATTGTCCTTAAAATAGGTGAGGATATTAAGTGGAAATAATATGATATGCAGTTGCCAACAACTGAAGGGCAGGTTGGATGACACAAACAAACATAGACTGCACTTTTAGGGAATGCAAAGGTGAGTTACTGTTATGGCACATACAAGGGCACACTGTTTTTTGAGAGGAGGAAACAAAATTGAGTTACTGTTATAGCGCAAACAAACATAGAGTGTTCTTTTGGGGTGAGAAAAGGTGAGTTACTGTTATGGCACAAACATGAATGGACTGTTCTTTTGGGGGGGTGAGTTACTGTTAGGGCACAAACAAGGACATGTTGCTCTTTTTACTCTCTTTGTTTTGCATCCTGTCTGTTGTTTGATCACGTCAGGGCTGTGAAGTCAGAAACTTGTATCATTACTTTCTAACTTCTCTCTTTAATGATTTTCCAGTACAAATGTACGGGGCTAAACTGAGGGCATGCAGTGATCATCAGTACTTTTGAGAGGCATGACTGCATGAATCTTTGATGTCTGCTGCCTACTACTTAGTAATGGCCACATGTAAGTCAAATAAGTCCCTGCTGTCACATGTTAAGGTAATTTATGCACAAATCTCCCACCTTTTACTTGCTTACTATACCAAGTGATGAAATACAAGGATATGCCATAATATTATTAAACAATACACTCCAGGTTCAGGACTTACCCTGTAAATGCAGCAGGTATACTCCAATTTTATCACCTACATACTGCATATGCTGGAATGTATTTAAGAATAACGTGAAGTAAAGGCTTTTACACTTTTCTCTATATGCATTAGCTAGAAGTGTACTGATGGCATGAGCATGTTTGCCAAACCATTTCAGAATGACACGATTGCCAATACATGCAAATGGAAAGCTGGGTGAGAAAAATGTACACAGATCTGAAAGATAGGTCCTTTGATAGGACTTTTAGCATTTCAAAGATGTTTTGTTAGCAAAATGGGTCATTTCCTGTTCTTTTGTGGAGGGGGGGCAAAGTTGAGTTACTGTTATGGCACAAACAAGAATTAATTGTTCTTTGGGGGGGGGGGCAAAGGTGTGTTGCTGTTATGGCACAAACAAGGATATGTTGCTGTTTTTACTATCCTTGTTTTGCATCCTGCCTGTTGTTAGTATTTCACATCTCTAGACTGTTTTATATATCTCCAGTGGATAATACGGACTGGCTACCTTTTCCGTTTTATCTGGAAAAAGTTATTTTGTAGTTTTGTGATACTTCTGTGTATTATACTTCTGTTGTCTTTTAGGACACCTACAAGAATGCCACTTAGGCATTTCAATTCACAGAGAGTGCCCTTCTCCAATGCCAAAAATCAAGTTATTGTGGATGAATTTCGACAACACGGTGCTTTTCTCCTGGAAAGAGGATGGGGAGATATGGCATGCAGGATGCGAATATGGCAGCAGATTGACCCAGAATGTTAATGCCGTGGGTGATCATGGTAGAACATACAAGCAGCTACAGTGCGGGGCCAGTAACATGATCTCAAATGCACGGAGGTGAGCAGCTGCAGTCGGCCATGACCAAATGGCTACCAGTGGAGGGCCTGCTAGGAAATCACCACTAACCCCAATGAACAGTTCCTGGCCAATATCAAAAATACAGACAGCTCCCAGGAGAGTGCAAGACAGCATGTACTGGATGTGGTTACAACACTTTCAGAGACAGCAATCAGGTCCCAGGAGAAGCTTCCAGGTCAGATTTGTTATCTGAACAGTTGAATACCATTGTATAGTAAAACAATTGAAATAAGTTATTTCCATGTCACATGTCTTTTCTTGGGGGTAGGATTGAAGCTTGCTACAGTTATAAACTTAGGTTGGAGTTGTCAGCCATTTTCTTGTTGAAAGTAGACTTAATGCACATATAAAGAGGTAAATGTATTGCCCCCTGTGTTACTGTTAGTTGTGTTTATGTTGCCCTTACCTTTTGCCTAACTTCATCCATCTTGACTACAGTGCAGTTTGCCTTCTGCATATGGTAAGCCAAATATTTTTATGTCAGTACTGTTGATCAATTTAAACAAATATTGTAGTGTATGATTTTGATCTCAAGCATGTTGTGTGTATTGTTGCACTGTTTGTAATAGTGGCTCCACTGTTAGTTTGTTAGCATATAATGCACTATAGTAGTGGAAGTGTTAATGTATTCCTGTGTTTCTTGTTTTTTTATCACAAGTGATCCTGACAGTGGGACTGGGGGCCCTGTGCCACCTAATGTCAATGTACCAGCAGACACTGATGATTATGATGGCCAAACTGAGGCACAGTCTGGGGGTGCAGAGGATAGCCCCCACCCCATGATTCAAAGCATCACCCTGCACAACAAATTCTTTGCTGTAATCTGGACTGGCTAACACAGGGGGTCCTCCCAAAGTCACTTTAAGCTTTTGGAATGTCTGCTCACAGGCAGGGATCCACACTACCTTATCTGGCCTGTTTTTCCTTGTCAGGTCTATGATTACCAGATCCCCCTCAGACTCCTCCTGCCATCCACTGCAAATACTGAGCACCAGGGCCTCCCTATCATGGGAAGGCTTCATTGTGTTAAAGTAGTGCAATTTGTGCCCCTGCCTCCTGTCTAGCAGGTTTGTCACGTAATTAACATCACTGACCTTCCTTACCACTTAGAGTGGTCCCTCCCAAGCTTCTTGCAACTTATTGCATCTGACAGGAATGAGCACCAGAAACTGTTGTCCCACAGTATATTCTTGGGCTCAAGCATTCCTGTCATACCAGACCTATTTCTGCTGTTGGGTTCCTGCCAGGTTCTCCTGGGCCAAGCCCATGAGCTCTTTAAGTCTTGTCTTGAACTTTAGGACATATGCCATAATAGACTCCTTGTAGGATTCAATCACCCTCCCACTCATCACAAATCACATCTAAAGGCACCTCACCTTATGCCCATACAACAACTCAAAGGTGAAAAACCTGTGGATTCCTGGAGTACCTCCATGTATGCAAACAGCAGTTGAGGCAAATATTTGTCCCACCCTTTCTTAATCTGGTCTGCAAATGCCCATAACATGGTCTTTAGTGTAGAGTTTAACATCTTCACAAGACCATTAGTTTGGGGGAGGTAGGGGGTATTGTTTAGGTGCTTTACCCCACAGGGCTTCCACAGACAAGCCAGCAGGTTTGACATAAACTTGGCACCTCTGTCAGTCAGTATTTCTCTTGGGAAACCTACCCTACTGAAAATCTCTAACAAAGCATTTGCCACATTATCTGTCTCAATAGAGGACAGAGCCACCACCTCAGGGTATCTAGTAGCATAATCTCCTACCACCAGGAGATACTTCTTCCCTGTGGAACTTGAGGTACTTGGAGGCCCCAACATATCCTTAGCTACCCTTTGAAATGGCTTCTCAGTCACAGGCAAAGGCATCAAAGAAACCTTGCCCTTGTCTCTTGCCTTGCCTACCTTTTGGTACTGCTCACAGGTACTGCAGTACCCTGTTACATTCCTTGCAATAACAGGCCAATAAAAGTTCTGCATAATACTTCTGTTGGCATGCTTTATGCACATATGACCTGCTAAAGGAATATCATGGCCTATGGTTAGAAGTGCCAGATGGTAGGCTCTGGGCATTACCAACTGCTGTATTACCTCACCTTCTAGCCCTCCCTCAGGGGTCCACTCTCTGTACAATAACCCTTTGTTGCTGTATAGACTTTCCCCTTTTCCCTTGGAATCAGGTGCCACCTTAGATACCTTCCTCAAGCCTCATAATTTAGGGTCCAGAAGCTGAGCCTGTCTCATTTCTTCCTTCTTGACCTTTCTCAGCTCCCTCTCCACTGGAAACCTGGTATCTTTGACAGCGGTGCCCTACTGTCAGCCTAGGTACTACCACTCCCCTCTGTCCTTGCAGTCACCCTGTCCACAGGAACACCAGTACCTACCAGCATCTGTGGTTCATTGCTACAGGGTAGCTCTCTCCCTGAAACAGCCACCTCACCAGCCCCAGCTTTAGGTGTGGGGTCGATCTGGGTCTCCCCCATGCTACCTAACCCACATGCCTGTCTCCAAGCCTGAGTGAGTGTAACTACATGCACACAAGGTACCGCATTATCCAAATTAATTCCTATCAAGGCATCTGCAGGGATAACCTTAAACGCATCTACCTGATTGCTTCCATTTCTGCCCTACCAGTCAAGGTGAACCCTGGCCAAAGGTATTTGGAATGGGGTCCCTCCTAAAGCTCTGACTGGTGTGGACTGCCCATGCAAGTACTGCTCCTCTTAAGCCACTACAAGCTTCACAGTGGTTATGCCAGAGGCAGTGTCTCTCTTAGCAGTGACCTGTCTTCCATCCACTAAGATAGGATACAAACTTTGGTGATAATTTAGTACCCCTATTGTCTCCAGACAATGTACCACTGGCATGCTGAATTTCCACTTGCTGACTCCTTCACCTTTTATTCCACACCTTGCCTCAGTGGACATCTGTATGCAACATGGCCCCTCTGGTTACATTTAAAACATCTAACACTTGGTGCTTGCCATGTATCTGAGCTAGTGGCTTCCCCTGTTACTGGTGTACTCTGTTGGAGTGGTTTAGGCTGCCTACTACGGGTTCCCCTATAACCATGTGCAGCTCTGGGTATCCCCTTCTTGTGCAGTGATGCCCTGCTTGCTAAGTAGAGATCCTCTTTTCTCCCCAGCTCATCCGCAGAGTTACACTTCCAGTCTGCCAACCAGATTCTCATATCCTCAGGCAAAGTGCTAAGGGTTTGTTCCCTCACCAAAAAGTCTTCCAGCCTTCAAAGATAGTGACCTGACACCCACTCAGCCACCTATGAAAATAAGTGCTTAATTCAGCAATATAATCACATACAATTTCATCTGCCTTGTGTCTATGGTCACAGAACTTTTTTTTTTCTGTAAGCTTTAGGTGTTAAGTTAAAACATTCCAGTAAGCACGGTTTGACTTTATCATAGTTTAAATAATCAGTATCAGATAATTTAGAAACAGCAGTTACAAATTTACCATGGAGAAAGGGGTCAGGAACCGTATCCAGAGCTCTTGGTCAACATTATACTGTTTACATTCTCTTTCAAATAGATGAATAAAACTAAAAATTATCACCATCTGTAAACTCTAGAAATATTTACTGACCGTTATTGCTCCTGGTTCAGTTATTCCCTTTCCTATTACCTCCATGACCCCGATGAACAGTCAGCATCTTCCTCTCATGCTGGCGCTGTTTCTCTTTTTTTCAGCCTCCAAATGCCACAGTTTCTCATTCTCTTTGACCTTCACATGTGACAGTCTCTCTGCTGATTCTAATTCCATCAGCTTCTCCAATCATTTGGCCTGCAGTTCAAGTCTGTTTAACTCACCCTGGATTTTTAAGTCCTCTGAGGAAAAGGTGAACTGTCCTGTTTCTAAAGACTGCACATCCCCATCCCCAGACTGGTTGTCTTCCAGGTTGCTGATCTTTGCTGCAGCTGTAACCAAGGCTGAAATCATTTCCTCTTTAGTAAGGTTGACATTTACCAGTCCTTTGACTTCACACACCTTGGCCAACTGGTTCTTTCTCAGCTTTCTATATTCCTCTGCTGACAATATTGCCTGCTTTCCTTGACTAAACTAGACTAACAAAAATAAATAAAACTGTTGTGAAAATGAAACTCTGTATGTTTACCTTGTGGCTGCTGAGAGTACACACGCTTTCAATGACAACTGCCCACCGGCTACTAAGTTCATTTACTAATCCCACCCAGCTGCCACCAAAATGTGACAGGTCCCTACTCCAGGCCAGCAATCAAGAAGACTCAATCATCACCACTGACTCTGGTGATGGACAATCACTAAGAGCAAAGATGGATTCACACAGTATTTTCAGATGTAGCTCCCTGCACCAAGCACAATTCCCCTTAAGAGCACATAGGAGCATGCTCCAGACCTGGGGTCGGACTCTGTGTCTCTCTCCAGGCCCACACAAACCTCCACACTGGCCACTTTGGACCTCCCAGAAGCTGACACATACACTTGGATATTTGAGTTTCACACACACACACATACACACCTGGGAAAAGCTGGTACAGATTTACTAGCTGTGCCCTTTTCTGCCCAGACTCTGAGGTAATCATGCTGCCACCAGGCAGCTATCCTAAGGCTGTTACAAAGGGTACCCAATTATACTGTGTAAAATTAATACTAATACAAATGGTAGGGTGTGACCAAAGCAGCAATGCAATCAGGATCAACCACAGTGTCACTAAAACAAGCATAAGTACTCTCAAGCTGTTAAAAGTATTCTCTAAAGGACCTACCACAATGAAAGGTATTAAAATATTTAACAATAAATAATAAAACAGGAAACAGGAGAATAGTGAGTACAATAAACAACATAATTTCAACCACAGAGATATGAAAAATAATACAGTTGGCTATTTTCTCACAGATGCAGGAGAATAATACTAAACTATTGTCACTAAATGTCCCTGACTGATTAAAGAACTACTGTTCCCTGACCACTTACTAAAGCAAGGTAAGCTGATGTGTGCTTAGTGTCTTACCACAGCAAAAGCCAGATTATGTCTGTCTCTGTCTGTGTGGATGTGTGAGATATATATCCTGTCAGAAATCTGTCCTGTCAGGTTCTAAAGTGCTGCTGCAAGAGTTCCAAAGAAATCAGATGCTGGTTAGAGGATGACATCACCTCTGGTCTCCTGACTCTGGTATAATGCACACACAGAACTTTGCTAATATCTGTGGCAGCATCTGAAAGCTATAACATGATTTCAAACGTTCTACCCTTACAGGGTTCTCTGATAAACATACACATTTGATCAGTTACAAGAAATAAACCTAATATGCATTCAGCGTATGTGGGGTTATGTGTCATGCACTTGGTTTGTTGAGGAGGTGAAGTGTGTGTGTGTGCTGACAACCTGTTTGATATCTAGTTTGTTGACTGAGAGAGATAGAGCATTTATTCAAGATTCATTCAATAGTTGCATCTGTCACATATTGTATTTGTAAAATTTGTGTAAACCATTTTGGGATATATCTGTCTCCTCAGCATGTTCTGTTTATGTCACAGGCTAGGCTGATAAAACTGGTGCAAATTATATTTGTTCCATTTGAATTGCAGATGTCCACCATTTCCAAAAGGGCAGGGTCTGAGATTGTACTGCAGGGATAGGCTACCTCTCAGCAGTCTTCATGATACCCAGTACAGTGACAGGTATGTCAGTCTTTCCATGTATGTCATGTTTGGAGGCCTTGGAATCTCCAAGACACAACCCTGTGTTCTATCCAATTACTGCAGGTGTCTAGTGAGCTACAGACATGTGGGAAATTGAGAGCTATGTATGAGATGTTTTTTTTTTGTGGGACTGCCCATTTATTTTGTCTTTTGAGAGAGAGAGGACTGTTGGGGAAGGGACGTAGTAATGTCTGGGTCTGATAAGTTGTGAAAATCAATAATGTAGAGCTGCCAAAGGTACCACACAAGAAGAAACAAATGCTGAAAAAACTTTGGTAACCACAATGGAAAAATAACTGTTAAAATCTTCTCTTTAATAAACCTAAATAAAACTAAATAAAATGAATTCTGATAAGCGCTTTTGGCAAAAATGCCTTCTTCAGATCATAGAATTCATAAGATAAAAATCAGAATTTAAAAGCCTATTGTCCAATCAAATTACATTTCAATAAATTCATGGGCCAATCAACATACTTCAATTACCTTTGCATAAGGCCAATCAAGATATCATTACATATTCTCCCACATAGGCCAAGTATATTATTATTAGCCAATCACAGTTAGGCCCCTCAAGTTCAGTACCAAGTAAATATGCATTAAAATGAACCAATAATAGAAGGAAGAAAAAATGGTCCACCAATCTCTATGGATTCCAGATGACTTTTCCGTATTGAGGCCAAGAGCCCTGTCTTTATAGCAGGTAACAAACGATCAAACCTCTCATGTCATATCCAATGCCAATAAACATAAACTTAGTGCAGTAACAAATAAATCACTAAGCATAATAATATATTGAATATACGGCATGGAAGATTCTATCCTGGTACACCCATTTTTATCATATGTCATTAGAAAATGTTGTTATTTCAGTAAAAAACTATGACATCTTTATAGTAAGGGCACAGCGTACATAGATGTAAAATTGTTCATAGACATATGCTATACATTGCTTCCTTTTACGTAGCAAAATCCAAAGTTTTTTTGAGAAAAATAATATTTTCGTACAGAAAAACCATATGGCAAGTCAAATCGCATGGGATAAGGAAACTATGTCAAACCTATATACTTTAACCAATCAAAGCTAATATCACGGTATGTAAACCAATTGACAGATGGAAAAAAGTTCTTCATTACATTGGTTGAACATGATGGTAAATCACCAGTCACGTCTTACAATATGTTGTTCCTATCCAGGATCAGCTTCTCATGACTACACCACTTAAAAACCATCAGTAAAATGGTAAAAATCTTTCCTACGTCCATTTCTATCGCAAGAAAACCATACTGCAAGTCAAATCACATGAGACAAGAAGGCTAAGACAAGCTCATATACCTTAGCCAATAAGAACCAGTATAACGATGTAAAAATCAATTGACGGATGGTAACAAATGCTTCATTTCATTGGTTAAGCATGTAGGTAGATCACCAGTCATGTCTCACAATATGATAATCCTATCCAGATTCAGCGTTTCATGTCTACACCACTCAGAAGCCATCTGTGAAATGGATATCCAATCAGAATATTGCAATAAATCCAGTTATATGAGGCGAAAGTCACCTTTTTCCAAATATTTCCCTTCGTAAATTGGCATCCAATTATTTATCTATTGCATGTTTTTTCTATAACAATTAAAACAAAATTGCTAAAACACAAAGTACTATAGCCTCAGCAATATGAGTGCAATGTGCACAGCTATAAAACTGTGTATCTTCTTTTGCAGGAATTACTCTTTAGCAGATATAAAAGAAGAAATATATTATATCTGGACTGCTGAGAAAGGGACCGATGCTTGACCTACAGAGAAGTCTCAGACCCTGTCCTACTGGACATACTGGAAATACTGGACATCTGCAAATCAAATGGGACAGGAATAACTTGGCCTAGAGTGTTCAGCCTAACCTGTGACATAAACAAAACCTGCTGGGGAGACATATATATCTCCCAGTGACTCAGACTCCTTTGTAATAGGCTTCCACTGTGTGTGAAGCAGTGATCCTCAATTACACTCCTCTGTAATATGCTCCCACTGCATGTGAAGTAGTGTTCCTCAATAACCCTGTTCACGTGCAACCTTGACTACTGGTTGTGTGATTGTAAAGTCACCTCTGGGTGGGCACCTATGTCCCTCATGGACAGAGCCAGTTGGTGCTGCTCACAAACACGATCTGTAAAAAACAACCATCCAACTATGCTTAATAAGGGTACTTGTGTTTTTACACAGCTAGGATTCTAAACACCCTAGTGCTATTAGGCTAGTAGCTTCATATGAACCTATGAAACTATGCACCTCTGCAGGCCTCACAACCTGTTGACCCCCACATGGCCTGCTGATATCATCTACTATAAGTTCACCTGCACTAGTGTATAAATCATTATTGGGCCATGGCTCTTGTGTAAAGTATTGTGTTCTGTAGTCTGTGTACTTAGATAGGGAAAGGATCTGTTCTCACTGCAGTCAAGTGTGTGTGTGTTTATGTGTGTGTGTGTGTGTGTGTGTGTGTGTGTGTGTGTGTGTGTGTGTGTGTGTGTGTGTGTGTGTGTGTGTATAGACAGCAGAGCAGACGTGTGTATCCTATAGTTGGATCTCCAATTACAGGACATGCCAGTATGTTTATACTTCATCATGCCTACATATCCATTTCATACAGGGCTCCACAACTCTTGTCTCCCACATGGCTTGCTGATGTCATCTATTATAAGTTCACCTGCTCTCTAGTATAAAGGAGACTTGTGCCGTGGTGTTTGCGTTAAGCATTGTGTTCTGTAATCTATGTAATTAGATATGTAGGGGTTCTGTTGTCATTGTAGTCAGCTGATTGTATGTGTGACTAGACAGTAGAGCAGATATGCATATCCTACAGTTACTTCTCTAATTACATGAATTGCCAGTATTTTAATACTTGCTCATGTCTACATATCCATTTCATATAGCACTCCTAACCCCTTGTCTCCCATGTAGCCTGCTGATGTCATCTATTATAAGTTCACCTGTGCTCTTACATGGCTAATATTTGTGCCATGGTGTTTGTGTTAAGCATTGTGCTCTGTAGTCTATGTACTTAGGCAGGGGTTCTGTTCTCACTGTTATCAACTGTTTGTGTGTGTCTAGACAGCAGATCAGGTGAGTATATCCTACAGTTCCTTCTCCATTTACATGGATTGCCAATATTTTGATACTTACTCATGCCTACATATCCATTTCATAAAGGCCTCCCAACCTTTTGTCTCCCAAATGGCCTGCTGATGTCATCTACTATAAGTTCAGCTGCACTGTTTTCTAACTCAAGCTTGAGCTGAGGTGCTTGTGTTAAGTTCTCCAGTCTGGTAAGTAGAGCACTATGGTGCTATTTTCACTGCAGTCAACTGTGTTGTGAGTGAGCTGTCACTTGCCATTACAGAGATCATTTTACACCAGCATGTGGGACACTGTCATCTTCTCCTCAACAGACACTGCAGATGTCATCAGCTATAAAGTGTTATCTGACACACTCCTATTTGGGCTTGAGTTGTGGCACTTGCATTTCTGTAGTCTGTGTACCTTACATAGGCAGGGGTTCTATTCTCACTCCAGTCAACTGAGTGTGTGAGAGATGTTGTGTGACATTATAGAGAGCATTTCACACCAGCATGTGGGACACTTATCTTCTCCTCAGCAGACACTGCTGATGCCATCAGCTATAAAGTGCTGTGTGACACACTCCAAGTTGAAATTGAGCTGATGCTCTTGCATTAAATACTATGTTGTGTAGTTGGTGTGCTCAGAGAGAGTGTTCTGTTTTCACTGTGGTCAACTGTGTGTGTCTGAGCATCTTCTTCTCAGCAGACACCGCTGATGTCATCAGCTATATCACATTTTTGGATATGCAGTACTCCCACCCGAGAGGGGTCAGAAACTGGCCTGGGGACCAGGCAAAAGTCACCTCATCCTATACAATAAAATTTACAGTGACATAGCTTTTAATCTATCCACATACATCATGACATAGTGTGTAAGCCCTGAGTTATCTTGCTGAGATAGCCCTGTGGTCTCTCCAACTGCTACATGTTTCTGGTGCGGTACATGTAAAAATGTGCATTATACTCTATTAGTGCTGCAATGAGGTTTGACTACAGTGCTGTCATACAATCCTAAGATCTCAATATGATGGCATGACTTATTATCTGCACAATATAGGCTTTTAATAGCAGTGTGGACACTTGGTGATCAAAGTTCAGAATGGCTATCTAAATGTGTTCCCACTGTTTGCATCACTGGGTTTTTGCATAGCAGGACTGTTGTTCATAGGTTCATAGGTTCATAGGTTGGTACTAGGTTATCAGCCCTAGGGCCTATACAAGCCTAGCCATAACAATTCCCTGGCTATTTCTTCCCACACTATTTACTTCCCTGGACCCCTGTCTAGCAGAGCGACTGACGTGATCCCCAGGGTGAATTTCCTTTCTCCCATCAATCGTCAAGGTTCCTTTTGAAAAGGGCCAAAGAGATGCTCTGCTTGACATGTATGGGCAATCTATTCCAGAGTCTGGGGAGTCTCTGGGTCAGGAACCTATCCCTCCAGCATGTTTTGTTTATTGTGATGACAAGGTTTAGATCCCTGGAGCATGTGGCTCTGAGGGATTGGGATTTCTTTAAGTGTAGCATGTCCAACAGCTCTGGGTTTGACATGGCCTTGTATGTTAAGCAGAGATCGCCTTTGAGTAGATGATATGTGATAGAATATAGCTGGAGTTTTTTAAGGCAGTTAGTGTAGGGCATCTGCTTTAGGCCTGTGATTCTTTTAGTAAGATATTTCTGCGGCCTTTCCAGTTGTTGCAGATGTCTTGAGAGGTACATACCAAATGGGGCATTGTATTCTATAATGGGTCTAATGTGGGATGAGTACAGTGAGGCAATGACCTCCTTTTTCCTGGATGAAAAGCCCTTAGTGATGAGGTGTGCCACATAAAAGGATTTCCTGACTGTTGTGGCAATGTGGTTATCGAAGGTGAGACCACTGTCCACCTGTGTCCCTAAGTCTCTTATCACACTTTTGGTGTTTAGTGTACTGCCACCTATATGGTAATTCATGGGTACATGTTTTTTCCTAAAGGGGATAACTATACATTACTTGGCATTGAGCTTGAGCACATGGCTCTGGCACCAACCATCTGTTTCTGTAAGGCCCTTTTGTAGAGTATCCACATCATTTGGGGATTCAATAATGGCTCCCAGTTTGCAGTCATCTGCGAACTTTGTTAGCCAGAGTCCCTTAGTGTTGGCCTGTACGTCAGAGAAGTAGATGCCAAACAAGAGCGGTCCCAGGACTGAACCCTGAGGTACTCCACTTGTCACTTGTCTGGAGCTGGATTTGGAGTCAGCTACTTTTACAGTGTGGGTTCTATCAGTAAGCCAGTTAGCAGCCCATTGGGTGACAGAGGGATTAATGCCCAGTTTAGTAAGTTTATCTATGATTCCAGAGTGGGTGATGGCGTCAAAGGCCTTGGCAAGGTCTAGATAGACTGTGTAGACCACCTTACCTTGGTCCATTGCTCTGGAGACTGATTCGAAGAAGTCAATCAGGTTCAGGAGGCAAGATCGGCCCTTCATGAACCTAAACTGGGTGGGGTCCAGCGTTTGAAGGTTGTCAATGTCTTTGTTTATAAGTTCCATGATAATACGCTCCACAGCCTTGCAGATAAGGCTCATCAGACTGATGGGATGGTAGTTTCTGGGATCCAAGGTGGATCCCCCCTTGTGGAGTGGTATAACTGTAGCTCTGCGCCACTCAGTGGGCACGAAACCTGAGATGAGGTTGTGATTAAACATGACACTTAGGTGAGATGCCAGTTCATATTGTAGTTCATATAGTACACAGCCCGGGATGTCATCTGGTCCCATGGATGCTGTATTCTTAGCTTTGGAGAGTGCATTTTTTAACTGTGTGGCCGTTATTACCAGAATTTGGCAATCTTCCGGTATTGAGATGGCCATTTAGGGGGTGAGAGGGGGGTGAAGTTGGCACTGAATCGATCTGCCAGAATATTGGCAATATCCTTGGGATCAGTATATTTAATGCCATTCTGTTTTAGCTCAGAGCAGATCTGAGCATTGCCATTTAGATTCTTGACATAGTTATCGAATGCCTTGTGGTTGTCTTTGGAATCTTTGGCAATTTTATTTTCGTAACTAGATTTGGAGGATTTTATGAGGGATCTAAGTTTCTTACTGAGGCTGTTAAGAGAGTTTTTTGCATCCTGAGATTTTCCTCTTTTTTCTTCCTTTTGTTGTAAAGTTTGTTTATGGCAGGGGACCACCAGATTGGCTTCCTTTTTTTGGATGAGAGCATCTTGGTTCTATTTGGGATGGCACGATTCATGCATGAGTAGATGTGCTCATACAGTGCCTTAGTGTAGGATTCAGCAGTCGAACTTTCAGTTCCCGTCTGCATGGGTGTCATGATGTTTGTCACTTCTGACTTGAGTAGTATGAAGTTGGCTTTGGAGAAGTTTTTTATGGAGGTTTCCTTACTGGGGGGTGGGGGTAGGATGTGCATGTTAAGGGTGATTAGCTTATGGTCAGATCTGACTAGCAAGGGGGTGACCATAGGTGTGGAGCATAGATTTCCCATGCTGGTAATGACGAGGTCTAGGATATTGGAGCCCCTGGTGGGACTATGGATTAGTTGATCCAGGGCATTGGAATTTATGAATTCCAAGAACCATTGGGCAAAGGTGTTGGTACATGAGTAGTTTTCCCAGTCAATGACAGGGTAGTTAAAATCACCCAGTATTAGGGTGTTTGGTTCTATCTTAATATTTTCCAGTATGTTTAGAAAGGTGTAGTGAGAATCTTGGGGTATGGTGGGGGATCTGTAGCAAGCTACAATTTGGATTGCAGTCTTACCAAGTGTTAGTTGCACCTGGAGAATTTCAGATGCATTGTGTTAGGCAACTAGCCTGGTGGTGTGAATATCCTTGGTGAATATTGACACTCCTCCACCTTTAGTGTTTTGGTCCTGGTTTGGTGGCCGTAAAGTGTGGTAAGAGTTGTAGCCTGGTATTGCAGGGGTGCTCTCTGGAGCCTTTAACCAGGTCTCAGTTACTGCACAGATACCGATGTTCTCCATTTTTAGGAGTGCCTCAAGAGAGTGCATTTTGAGGTTTAGACTTCTAGCATTGAGTAGCATTACCTTCAGATTTTGCATGCTTGTACCTGTTACAGTGGTGGTTTTGTCCTTTGAACTTTGCCTAAAAAAGGCACTATAGGGGTGGCAAGAGCCTTAGCCAGTAACCTGAATCCCAGGGGAGACAGGTGCAGACCATCTCTGGAAAAGCATTGTGATCTGTCGATCATGTCATCCCTGGCAGACAGATACTGGATCACCTTTGAATGACACCAGAAGCTTAGCCAATTGTTGAAGTCAATCATTTTGTCCTTATATTGTGGTATCATTCTGGGCGAAGGCAGGATGCTACTCAGGGCTAGGGTCATACCTGCCTGGGCCACATGATCTGAGAGCTCTTCCATGTCTCTTTTCATGTAGTCCAGGGAGGTACATCTCAAGTCATTCACTCCAACATGAACAATGAGAGTCATATTTGTACTTGTTGTGGAGTGTCTTGAGTGCATGCGTTATGTGGCAGATCCTGGCACCCGACAGGCAGTTGACTGTAATTTTCTCCTTGTTCAACCTGGTGTGTGGGACATCAGTGTGCCAGACTATAGAGTCACCTATGACTAAAGTGTTAGGTACATTGCCTTGCCTTAGGGGCTGTTGCTGGGTGGCACACTGGTATTGTGAACTATGTGACACTTTGGTTGTGATTGGTGTTTGTTTGCGTTTCAACTTCAGAGGTCCTTGTTGCATGGGCAGGTTACAGTTAAGGGCCTCTGCATATGTGGATTTAGTGTTGCTATATGTGGGTGTTGGTGGTGTGAGGTTAGAAGGGCTATGTGTTGCTTGAGGTGTAGTGTGGGTGTTAACCTTCTCCTCTTCACTGTCTAGCACAATCTTGGCTGGAGAGTGCTTTGCTTCCATTTTAGCTATGTAAGTGCATCTCTCACAGTTTGTAGTGTTGGGTGGTAGGAGGAGAGGGTTGTCTGTGTATGTGAGGCAATTGCTGAATTGCCCCAGTATGCCCAGATTCACCAGGTGGACAGGAGAAATCACTGGAAGCTGATCCTTGGACATGCCTGGTTTGGTGCTTTTTTTTTTTTCGTAAAGTACAGGAGCTGTTTTCCGTTACCTTAGCAAGGTACTTTGCAATTATAGGCTTAGTGCCTACAATAATTGGCTTCCTAGTAATAGGTAATAGAGCAAATGCTAGTCACAGGGATGCTTAAAGGTAAGATGAAAAAAAATGCACACTGCAATGTGCACTAGAGAAGTTAGATGTGAAAGTAGGTAACTTAAGTTTTACCTGTTTAAAAAGTTAAGGTTTAGTGGAGAGTTACTATTTTTAAAACAGCAAGATGGACTGAAAGTGGTGGTCACTTTTGTATTCTGGTACTATGGAATACAGTAGGATGGCCAATAAATTTAAATAGTTGAAGGGGAGGGATTTCAAAAACTCAATTCTGTGATTAACATGGAACTCCACTTTTCAGACGGACAACATTACAAACACACATTTTTGCATTTATTTGTACATTGTGTGCCTCTGTCATCATTCAGTTGTGTGTGTGTTAGATCCTGCTGTGCTATGCTATCACCCTTGGTGGACTCAGTGATTGCATGCAATATGAAAGAATCAGCCAGCATGGTAAGGCAAAGCCCTATACTTTAGCCTGAACTGTCAAGAAATACAGTTCAAACAGTGAAGAGTCAAGCACAGATTGCTGGGGTTTGCCAACGGTGACAACTCTACTGATACAGGTTGATTCACCAGCTTTCACATGATATGTTCTGTCAGTGAGCCAATTGCTTAACCATCTACTGGCGTAAGGTTTAATCCCCAGCTTAGGTGTTTCATGAATGATGCATGCATGTGGGACTGTGTCAATACCCTAGGCCAGATCATAGTAGGCAATATGCACTGTCTTACCTTTATCCAGGCCTATCCCACAGAATCCATGTACTGTGACAACATCAGCAATCACCAATGGCTTGACCCAGCACATACACCTTCCTGATATGATTGGATACACAGTTCAACACACCCTCCACATGGCCTATGTTCCCATACAAGGGTGTACATCAACATGTATCCACCTGACCTGGGGGAGCAGCACCAGATGCATGCATATATAGAGGCATTTTGACTCTCCTCAACTGTGAAGTAGACGAACATATCATCATGGACCTCTTCTAAATTGACACTAGTAATATTCCAGGTGTTTGCAACAGACCTTTGTGTGTTGTTACTGCTATAGCAGGTCCATTACAGCTGAAAAATGTTCCCAAAGAAGTCATCAAGGGCATGCATGATGACAACAGTATCATCTTGTGGAACTTGAACATGTCAATGCATTTGACAAAAATCCAAACTGAGGTATTCAATCAACACTGTCATATGTGGCCATAAACAATTATATCACCAAATGGGTAGACCAGTGTATGGCATACGTGGCATCTCACTATGTTGAAATGTGTGAAGTGACATATATCTCAGGCCCAGTGATCAGATTGGTACATCAGGGATGTCTGCTAGGCCCTTTCCTGCCTATTAGTTCAGTGATGGATATCACAGATGACATACACATGCTGTGTCCAAACAGCTGCCTTAAGGACTATAGCTTGTGAGCAATCATTGACTCCAACTGTGATATTAGTATAATACAGACAGTATCAGCACATATCAGAGACTGCTGCCACAGACATAACAACACCTGCATTGATGAGACACATGGTGGGATTTGTTGAACCAGGAAACAGGCACACCACCCAAGTATAATGTAGAAATCACACCCTATAAACAGACCTATACATATGTGACCAGTGTCCTATACATGTGTGACCAGTGTCCTATACATGTGTGACCAGTGTCCTATACATGTGTGACCTGTGTCCTGAGGTAGAGGGAAAGTGGTACATCGACCAGCATGTGGTCACAGTGTGACTACTCCCTTGTATGTAACACCAGTACTGAGTGTGTGAAGGACATCCATATCGCAGGCCATATTCATCACACCAATAACTAAGTACATTGCACCCTTCTTCATGTGCCTTCCTGCACATCTACCAGTGATGTGTAACTGAAGCATACCACCTTCATTACAGTGCACTGTCACACAGCTTATTAGCCATACCCAGGTGTTTTTTCTGGGGAATATATATATAACTGTCTGATTTATTTTTTTTATTTATTTTACAGATGTTTACTAGGATAGTCCATTGGGCCAAGAAGAGCCCATTTTCAATGGAGTCCCAGGAAGAAAAGCTCCATGAGCAACAATATAATATGAAGACAATGCATTTACATTTATGTAATAAAGACACAAACAAACAAATTGAAGAATGATGGTATTACACAACATGACAAAAAATCCAGGATAGCAGTGAAAATATAGTCAAAAAGGCAAAAGGTAAAATTACACACACAAACACACACACACACACACACACACACACACACACACACACACACACACACACACACACACACACACACACACACACACACACACACACACACACACACACACACACACACACACATATACAAATAAATAAGTCAATTCAAATAAGAAAAAGCCATTGGTGCATATTTCTGTTTGTTACAATGTGAAATAACACACAGGGTTGGCATTACAGTTTTACATGAAATCTTAGCAGAGTTAAAGTAGGATAGGGGATAAGAGGTGTTAACTGTTGAATCTAAGACGAGTGGGGCAATAAGAAAAAAAGTAGAGCAACAGTAGGAGTAAATGAGAAAAGTGAAGATGGTGGTAGTCAGAGAATCACAGTATGATGAAGAGAAGAGAGAAGTAAAGGAGTGTGAGAAATGGGAAAAAAAGAGGTGAATCATGTGGGATGAAAGCAGGGAAATTCCCAGAGGGTTGTGAGATGGGAATGAAGCAGGGTCTTAAAGGTAGAGTGGTTGTCTGAAGTACAAATAAGAGGTGGCAGGGAGTTCCAGAGGTAAACTAGGGAAAAAGGATAGTAGGTGTTTGCCTGGAGGATTAACAGGCTTGTGCAGTTCAAGCAAATTCTGGTTATTGGATCTTAGAAGTCTGTTGGGTAGGTGCATTTTGAAGGAGGAGGCAAGGGAGGGGCAGATGGAGGGATTAAAGATGAGTTTATGGGCATAAGTAAGTTGAATGTAGGTAAGATGATTGTGAAGTTCGAGCCAATTTAGTTTGTGAAGAGCATTGCAGTGGTGGGAGGAGGATTTTGCCAGTAGCAAACTTAGAAATTTTGTTATAACAGGAGGATATATTTGTTTTTAGAGAAGATTGAAGGTTGGTAAGAAGTGGGGAAGCATATAGGAGAGAAGGAATGAGGAAGGTGTCAGAGAGTACAAGTTTAGTAGTAGGAGTGCTATAACGGTTATGGTGGTAGAGCATGCCTAGTTTCTTGTGCGTTTTATTTATATTGATTAGTAGACGGGTATCAAATTTTAACTGTTTATCAATAAGGACTCCTAGAAGCTTTGCATGGGATGCTACCTCAAGAGAGGTACTGTTTTGACTAGTAATGGAGAATGAGTTCTTGTCTATAATGGTACTTTTTGAAGGGGAAAATAACATAATTCTAGTTTTTGATGCGTTGAGTGATAGGTGGTTGTCTATAATCCAATGCTCGGTATAAGAGAAAGCATCCTGTGTTCATTTTAAGAGAGTGGAGGTAGAAGTGGTGGAGCAGATGATCATAGAGTCATCTGTGTATTGAATCAGTTTAGCACTAGGAATGTTTTGGTGGAAGTCATTTATGAAAATATTGAACATTAGGGGACCCAATATGGAACCCTGAATACACCTGTAGGTGTATTAAGGAAGGAAGAGGTGGCTTTTTTCCATTTGACAGCTTATTATCTGTCGGAGATGTAACTAGAAAACCAGTTGACAGAAGAGTGGGATAGGTTTAGATTAGACAGTTTAGATAGCAGAAGGTTATGGGAGATAGTGTCAAAGGCCTTGGATAAGTCCAGAAGCAGGGTAGACACTAGACAGCCGGAATCATGGGCTTTGTTGATGGGATGGTGCCGATGGTGCAGAATACCAATAGGTTCATAAGTGTTTACTAGACTAATGACCAAAAGGGGCTTTTTAAGCCTAGCCATGCATCCCAAATCTCTGACAAGTTCTATTCCTTTTGATAAGTTTAAGCAGGGGCATGGGACATGAAACATTTGCAAGCAGGTGCCTGGGAGATGAACCATTTACAGGTTGCCTGTGTCCATTAGAGATATAGGTACCAAACCAGGAATTGTCCAAGTTGCACTTGAATTGGGTTAGGGATAAACTCTACTTCACATGGATGGGGAGCTTTTTCCAGAGACAGGGTAGTCTCTGGGATACATACCTGTCTCTCCAGCCAGTACTATTTTTATTGCAAGCAAGATTTAAGTTTTTAGAATGGGTAATTCTGGTACTAGAAGCTTTGCATGGGATGCTATTTTTATTGCAAGCAAGATTTAAGTTTTTAGAATGGGTAATTCTGGTACTAGAAGCTTTGCATGGGATGCTACCTCAAGAGAGGTACTGTTTTGACTAGTAATGGAGAATGAGTTCTTGTCTATAATGGTACTTTTTGAAGGGGAAAATAACATAATTCTAGTTTTTGATGCGTTGAGTGATAGGTGGTTGTCTATAATCCAATGCTCGGTATAAGAGAAAGCATCCTGTGTTCATTTTAAGAGAGTGGAGGTGGAAGTGGTGGAGCAGATGATCATAGAGTCATCTGTGTATTGAATCAGTTTAGCACTAGGAATGTTTTGGTGGAAGTCATTTATGAAAATATTGAACATTAGGGGACCCAATATGGAACCCTGAATACACCTGTAGGTGTATTAAGGAAGGAAGAGGTGGCTTTTTTCCATTTGACAGCTTATTATCTGTCGGAGATGTAACTAGAAAACCAGTTGACAGAAGAGTGGGATAGGTTTAGATTAGACAGTTTAGATAGCAGAAGGTTATGGGAGATAGTGTCAAAGGCCTTGGATAAGTCCAGAAGCAGGGTAGACACTAGACAGCCGGAATCATGGGCTTTGTTGATGGGATGGTGCCGATGGTGCAGAATACCAATAGGTTCATAAGTGTTTACTAGACTAATGACCAAAAGGGGCTTTTTAAGCCTAGCCATGCATCCCAAATCTCTGACAAGTTCTATTCCTTTTGATAAGTTTAAGCAGGGGCATGGGACATGAAACATTTGCAAGCAGGTGCCTGGGAGATGAACCATTTACAGGTTGCCTGTGTCCATTAGAGATATAGGTACCAAACCAGGAATTGTCCAAGTTGCACTTGAATTGGGTTAGGGATAAACTCTACTTCACATGGATGGGGAGCTTTTTCCAGAGACAGGGTAGTCTCTGGGATACATACCTGTCTCTCCAGCCAGTACTATTTTTATTGCAAGCAAGATTTAAGTTTTTAGAATGGGTAATTCTGGTACTGTTTGTTTTCTGGATATGCAGGAAGTCCATCAAAGTAGATTCTGACAATGCCTTGTATGCCAGGCATTGATATCCCCTCAAAAGCCTGTAGGAGACAGAATACAGGGGCAGGGCATTGAGGCTGTCTGCATAGGACACTTTATGTATACCCCATATTCTTTTAGTGAGGAACCTCTATGGGCCTTCAAGTTGTTTGATATGCCTGGTTAGGTACATACCAAAGGAGGCATTGCATTCAATGATAAGTCTGATGAATGTTGAATACAATAGAACAATGACTTCCTTGGACTTAGATGCCATACCTTTGTTTATAAGTTGCTCAGCATAGAATGATTTCCTTACTACAATAGACACATTATGGTGAAATGCTAAATTACTGTCTGTGTATGTGCTCCTAAATCCCTGACTACTGGGTCAACTCTAAGAGGTGTGTTGTCAATATGATAGTTAACAGGGGTGGATGACTTCCCAAAGGATACTATTATGCATTTCTTGGAATTTAGATTTAGTCCGTGGCTCTGACACCAGCTGTTTGTCTGCATCAGTCCCTCCTGGAGAACACTTGTGTAAGTGTGGTATTCAATGGCAGCTCCTAATTTCCAATCATCTACACATTTAGTCAGCCAGAGGCCATTGACATTGGCCTTGACTGCAGAGAAGTAAATGCCAAAACGGAGTGGTCCAAGGGCTGATCCTTGAGGTACTCCACTTGTGACTGTCCTCTTTGTAAAGGTGAACTACGCAATTCTAATTTCCTGGGTCCTGTCTGAGAGCCAGTTGGCTATCCACTGAGTGACATTTGGGTTTGTACCTAACCTCTTGAGTTTGTCAACAATGCCTGAGCTGGGTATTGTTTCAAATGCCTTGGCCATGTCATCGTAGGCAGTGTGAACCATTTTATTCTCATCCATCCCTTTGTTGACCTTCTCAAAGAAGTCCACCAGGTTGAGCATGCATTACTTGCCCTTGACAAAACCAAGCTGGGTTGGGTCCAATGTCTGCAGATTTACTATATCACTATTGATCATTTCCATAATAATTCTTTCCATGGCTTTACATGTAAGACTAGTGAGACTTATGGTCCTGTCGTTTCCAGGGCCTTTAGATGACCCACCTTTGTGCAGAGGGATGACTTTTGCTATTCTCCATTTATGAGGCACAAAGCATATTTGGAGGCTGCAGTTAAATGGCAATTCCAGAGGTGCTGATAGGTCATGTTTCATGCTATTTAGAAGGCATCCTGGGATAATGACTGGGCCTATTGATGTAGTGTTCTTGGCCTTAGAGAGGTATTACACCAGATGCATGTGTGCTACCTGTTCAACTTATGCGCACACTGCATATATAGGTGTTTGACAACATTAATGGCATGTATATCATTTGTGACAGTGTGGATTGTGCCATAGATATATGGCATGTACACAAGGCATCTAGCATGTGTTGCCCATACTGTCACATACAGGTACAGCAGTGTCCCTCCTAACATACAGTACCAGGACAGTGTGTGTGGTTACCCTCATAGAGCGTGTGTGTATCATAATATTTGTCAAGTGTGTGTGTGTGTGTGTGTGTGTATATGTATGTGTGTGTGTGGGGGGGGGGGTGCAGGCTCACCTGTTATCACTCCATATTACATATATTATGTCACAAACATGGGATTACTGGTGGCATTATCCTGATATTGTCCATGATTGTGGTTGGTTCTTGTAATGTTTGTCATGATCTTTTACCTATGGCCACCTTGCTGGAGATCTCTGCTGACAGTACACTCATATTCATGTATAACAGTTAGCACAGCTTCCCAATATGCACCCTACCCCAATTGCATGTCAGATCCCTGATAGATCTGCAACTTCCTAAGTCTGGTAGTGCAATATTAAATATCTGTCTCTATGTCTGGCCATTTGTCCCCTGCATTTTTATGACTTTGTCCACATTTCTCACTCTTAAGTGGTTGAAAGTGTTGCATGCTAACACATTCCTATGTGATATCTATGTCAAATATGTCCCTATTACTGGTTATTTGCCATAGTCCCGCGGTAGTGGTGCTGCAGTAGCGTTGTCGCCTCACAGCAAGACGTTGTCACATTCGATTTGCAGCTAGAGTGTCTTCTGTGTCGAGGCATGCGTGAATGGGCATGCCTTCGTTAAAGGTTGTGCGTCAGGGCTGGTAACTCGGCACGTAAAAATCCACTACCAAATATTAGCGGACCGGAGTTCCACTGTGGTGACCCCTAACTGGGATAAGCCAAAAGACACACACACTGGTTATTTGCCATCTCATTAGGTTGGCCGATGCGCAGATGTGTTGTACTAACACAATGACAGCTATTTGTAAAGCCCTGATGATCATTGTGCATTCCACACAAATCGCTGCACTGTAGATGCTCTTCCTTACACAGAATTGATATCCGCTTTTGCTTACATGGTTTTGCAGCCAGCAACACAGTTGTGAGCCATGAAAACTAGCTTAAGAGTGCTGTGCCTCATTATTATGTATTGCATGCTGCCGAGCGCTGAGCACCATCGTGCTAACACGTAAATTCTGTGTAGGCTCTCTGCGAAGCCTACATTGAGTTTATTGAATCCCCCGGAGTGACTATTAGGAGACAGTAAGAAAAGAAAGGGGGAGAGCACTAGGATAATTCCCAGCATGCTCCTCTTCCTTAGTACAGGATTCCCAGAAAGAGACAAAAAAGATTAAGAATAAAAAGGAATCTAACAGATGGTGTTAAGTTTAATAAGCCTGACAGAGATGCTGACATATTTATTATAGGAGAGTCAGCATTGCCAGGAATTAAACATGTGCCCCAGAATAAACACAAAAATGATTATGGTGTATAGCCTCAGTGAAAGCAAATTGAGTGATATTAAGAAAGCTCTATAAATCTGGTTTGCAAAGTCCATAATATTTGACACTGTAATCATAGAATGGGGTATAAATGATGTGGGTAAAACTATGGA
Source organism: Protopterus annectens (assembly GCF_019279795.1). Taxonomy (NCBI): domain Eukaryota; kingdom Metazoa; phylum Chordata; order Ceratodontiformes; family Protopteridae; genus Protopterus; species Protopterus annectens. The sequence goes on along the minus strand of NC_056745.1, from coordinate 1,436,300,538 downwards.
GGCTTTAAAAGTGATGTAAAAGGCATACTTGCTTTGATTAAAAAACATGGTTCAATCTTTGTTGTAAGCCTTTACAAATGCCAGCCTTTCAAAATTTTTCATTCAACATTGCTTGGCATTTTACTAACTGTATCGGGTTGGGAAATACATACAATCATCAGCTGAGAGTAGTCTTTTGTGGGAAGGAATATTGATCCAGTTAAACATATTTGGAAATAGCAGATTTCCCTTAAATTACTACAGGGAGACATTTTAGACTTACTAAAATAGTCAAAGAGTTTTTTTAGGAAAGTGAGGGAAAATGTAAATAAGATGGAGGGAAGGAAGAGCATACATTTTTTAAGTGTAATGCAAGAAGTCTGAACAATATGTTCACAGCTGTGAAAGCAACAGCAATCACTGAGGATGATAAAATCATGTAATAACTGAAACCCATTTTTAACTGTTAATATGCTTATGGTGTTGCCTGGATAAACTGGTTACCATACCACTGGTAGGTGTGACAATATATGTTACTTCCAGGAACATTTCTGTGTTACCACATAAAAGTGATGAGCAACAGATAATAGCAGTAAAAATTAAAATCAAAGGATTAAGGCATAACTGAAGGTAGCTCTGTTTTACAGACCAAAAATTAAAGCCAAGGACAAACAGGGCTACTTCATTTCAGTCCTGACAGTATACTTTATGGATGATTTTGACATTGTAGCTGGGGACCGGAATATTCCAAAAGGGAATGGGACATTAGTGATGAAGAAAAGAGTAAGTGATGAATTTTATAGGAATTAATATTTATACATGAAAGATGGTGAACTATGGCCTTGGCAGGGTGAAGCCAGAGGAAACTCTGGTGGAGATCTGTAGTGGTCCTGATGTGCAAATCAGTTGTCCAACCTGTATATAGGGGCAAAAGACTAATCTAACCATCTACTAGCTGGTTCCTTCCGATGTTTCCATCAGGATAGCTGGCGCTCAGCGGATGCAATTTTATCTGGTAAAGTGAATGATTAGAGGTCTTCGGGCCAAAATGATCTCAACCTTTTTTCAAACTTTAAATGGGTAAAAAGCCTGACTCACTGACTTCAAGGCAGAGGTGGAATGTGAACGCTCAGTGGGTTACTTTTGGTAAGCAGAACTGGCATTGAGGGATGAGCTGAATGCCAGGTTAAGATGCCTACACTCATCAGACCCCAGAAAAGGTGTTAGTTGATATAGACAGCAGGATGGTGGCCATGGAAATCAGAATCTGCTAAAGAGTGTGTAACAACTCATCTGCCAAATCAACTAGCCCTGAAAATGGATGGCACTGGAGCATTGGGACAATACTTGGCCATCACTGGCATTGGGAGCCAAGGGGGCTATGCTGCAATGAGTAGGAGGGCTGCCTTGGTGGCACTGAAGCCCAGGGTTAGGGCCTGGGTGGAGCTGCACTGGGTGCAGATCTTGGTGATAGTAGCAAATATTCAAATGAGAGCTTTGAAGGTCAAAGTGGAGAAAGGTTCCATGTGAACACCAGTTGAACATGGGTCAGTCAGTCCTGGGAGAAAGGCAAGCACTGTTCTGAAGGAATGGGTGATGGCCTCCATCATCCTCAGCCGATCAAAAGGGAATCAGGTTCAGATCCCCAAATCCTGAGCAGAGGAGATGGGCACTTTGTTATGTCCAGTGAGGTGATGCAAATGATCCCAGAGAAGCTGGCAGGGCCCATGGGAGAGTTCTCTTTTCTTTGTAAAGGGCAGGGCACCCTGGAATGGGTTCTCCCTGAGAGAGGGGTCTGCTCACTGGAAAGCTTCTCGGTTCCGGCTGCAACAGATGAGATCTAGCCAGCCCTAGAAAATCCAGAGGAGATGGTGTAAGTCTCATGCTGGGCCATATCCATATCTGCAGCATATCTCCAAGGTGAACAGCCTCTGGCATGTTAGAACAATCTAGGTAAGGGAAGTCGGTAAACCAGATCCATAACTTCAGGATAAGGACTGGTTCTAAGGGCTGGGTTGATCGGTCTTGGGCGTGAAGCAAGACTGGGCATGCGCAATGGCTGGATGAGGCATTGCCCTGTCACCATGACCCCCCTCCTGCATGGTCTGAGGGGACAGCTCTGGTGAGTCTGGATGCACACCGGGCCCTTCCTGTGGATCATCCTGGCTGTGGCGGGCGCCTGTCCCAACTTGTGTCCTGCATCATCTGGCAACTAGCAGCTGACTTAGAACTGGTGCTTATCAGGTTAATCCTACTGTTTAATTACAATCAAGCATCACGAAGGCCCAAGATGGGTATTGATGCAATGTGATTTCTGCCCAGTGCTCTGAATGTCAAAGTGATGAAATTCAATGAAGCGCGAGTAAATGGTGGAAGTAACTATGACTCTCTTAAGGTAGCCAGATGCCTGGTCATCTAATTAGTGATGTGCATGAATAGATGAATGAGATTTGCACTGTCCCTACTTACTATCTAGCAAAACCACACGCAAAGGAATGGGCTTGGCAGAATCACCAGGTTAAGAAGACCTCGTTGAGCTTGACTCTAGTCATGACAGGTGTAGAAAGTGGGAGGCCTCAACTGCTGATGAAATACAACTATTCTTATTGTTATTTCTCTTACCAAGTGAGGCAGGAGGGTTAGCCCCCACTGGGGCTCTCGCTTCTTGCTCCAAGCACCCAGCCATCTGGGTGTGACCCGCTCTGGGGACAGTGTCAGGTGGGGAGTTTGACTGGGGAGGTATACCTGTCAAAGAGTGACGCAAGTGCCCTAAATCTGTCTTGAATAAAACTAACACAATATTGTCTTCAAATAAAAAACTTAGAAACAATGCCCAAAACTGTCCAGAGGTAATATCTATGGGCAACCTATCTGCGGATAAATTCAGCAGTACATTCACCCCCCCACCTACATTCCAAGATTTCATACCCACATCAATACCTCCAGCTCAAATTTCCCATGAAAGTTCTCAATGTAATATTCAAGGACAAGAATTTTGTGTCTATGGAGCTGCTTTTTGTCCAGTCTGAAAAAGAACCTATCAGACAAGCTACTGAAGCTATTCAATGTCAGCCTCCAAACAGGTTTTGTGCCAGCCAAATAGAGCCAACAGCCATCACCTTGCATAACGGTGGTTCTCAACATTACCTGGAAATTATAGACCCATGAGTATGACCATCCTTATCCGTTAGACTATGGAAAGGATCATTATGGAATTAATGGAAAGGATCCTTATGGAATTAATAAATAAGGACATAAGTAATGTACAAACCCTTGACTCAATTTTGGATTTCTTAAGGGCAGGTCCTGCCTACTTAAATTTTGTGACTTCTTAGAAGGTTACTGCAGCAATGGATGAGGGAAAATCAGTATACACCACATATCTAGACATTGCAAAGGTGTTTCATACTCAAATACATATCAGTTATCCCTGCTCAATGTTAATCCCTATGTGACACAATGGACAAAAACTGGCTTGCAAATGGAACATATGAAATCTGAATGGTTGCCTCTTCCTCTTCAAAAAGACCTGTCATTAGTGGTATATCCTAGGGTTGAGTCCCTGGACCACTCCTCACTAGCATTAAATTATCTAAAGTCAAGGCTACAGTTAAGAGTTTATAGCTAACCAAGTCTGCAGATGTTTTTAATTAACTTGGTGCCATCATAAACTTAGACATTAATATCCTCCAAAGGGGCCTTTTTCAAACCAATTGTTGGTGTCAAAGACATAGACAAAAGCTGAATGCCAAGAAATGTATAATATTATCATTTGGCAAGCAATCACATTGACAACATACCCATGAAAATAGATCCAGTAGTTACAAACCTGGGAACCTTTGCAGACAATGAACTGTTCTTTGATCACCACATAATCACTATTGTAAGAAAGTCCTTTTTCAAGCCTATTACTAACAGTATGGCATTCAGATCTTCACATGTGATCATTCCACTGTATTCTGCACTAATTAGGATGATCACTGAGTATAATAATTGTCCATTTCATATGTACCTTTCCAAACATTTGAAACAACATAAATGCTCACATTTTCTTACTAAGAAAATCAAGACGCTAAATCACAGGAACTATGTGGACCATCTCAAAGTCTTATCCCTCTTCTATGTATCATATAGGCAACACCTGCTCAAGAGATTTCAAGCTTTTTTGCAACACAAACAGAACATGCTGGAGGGATAGATATGGATGACAGAAAATGCCTCTTCCATGTATCTGCCTTTCACTCCACATAAAGCAAAGTACTTCTTTTACACTATTCAGATGTAATCTGGATGAATGACTCTTGTTCCTCATGGACAGGGGCAACATGTAAATGTTCTGCTCATCTCTGAGTTATTTGTATTTAAAATAGGAATATATGACTAGGCTTGTAAAGATCCTCACAGATCAACAGCTGAGTAAGTACCTATGAACCTATGGACTTGACAGCTGACATTTATGTAACCATTCTCTTATTACTATTCTGTACTGTCCTCTAAATCGACTTTAATATTTAGATGTTAAACATGGCTACAGACATACATACATATTGCAACAACTGGAGAGCTCAAACAAAATTATATAACTATATAGCTATATTTTCTTAGTATAATTCTCATCTATCTCATTTGCTTAATTAAATATTCCTACTTTAAAACCACTAGAAAAAGAAATAAACACAGCAAATCCTAATTTTCCAAACCATTCAGGAAAAAGAGTGGAATATGAGCCTTCAGGGAAATAAATATCATTGACTGCTATACAACCCTTATCATGTTTATTTCAAAACTTTCCCTACATTTATAATACTGTATTCAGACTTTATCACAATTATAAACTCACACGATCCTGAGTTACAAAAAGAATTTTATATATATATATATATATATATATATATATATATATATATATATATATATATATATATATATATGGGTCTCCTTCAGATGGTCGAACTTTTAAAAGCTCGACTTTCATATGGCCGAGACAATATGATCAAACTTTTAAAAGTTTGAACAGTCTGAATAAGGATTTCCATACAGCTCGTAACGGGAAGATTTCCCTTTACCACAATGTAGTGCAGTCTTGGAGTAGATATATTTAAATAGCAGGGGGTGCAGGAGGGCTTGCCCCCCTGCTAGCACTGTTTAGTTTTTTTTTGTTTCTTTATTTTATTTTCACATTTTCGAGCATTCAAATGTTCGATCATATGGTCTCAGCCATATGAAAATCAAACATTTGGATGTTTGATTATGTGAAGTAGACCCATACACACACACACACACACACACACACACACACACACACACACACACACACACACACACACACACACACACACACACACACACACACACACAACTGTTAAAGGTGATAATGACAGCCTTATATACCAGTCTGAAACTCAATCTGATAGACAACTAACTACAGGCTTCCACAGACAGTCCAATCATCACTGATTATATATTATCCTGCCTTAATGTGTTGCTTTTTTGCATTTCTGAACTGAAATTTAAACAAAACTGTAAAGATGCATTGTCATTACCTAAAACAATAGTCTTAATAAGCCATTAGAATCCATGCAGCGCTATCTAGCGGATTCATAAACTTTAAAATAAATGGTAGTGCAGCTTTTAATAGCTGTTGTTAATGCAATGAAAAGTGCTCACCAACATTTACGTTATCCATATTGGTGCATGCATATCTATATCTATATCTATATCTATATCTATCTATATCTATCTATCTATATATATAACATATATATGCATATATATATATATATATATATATATATATATATATACAGATATACACATATATGGTTTGAATTTTGCAATTTGCTTGACAAAAACAGGTGTTTGACATGTGCACGAGATCGACAATCCTTAGGTAGGGGAATATTGTTGTTTCCCATGGCTTTTGCAGGCTCAGAGTCAGTATATATAATTTGCAGAAGCCGTGGAGGTGTTCACTTGTTTTTAATTTTGCCTGCTTGAAGGTTAATCTTCACAGCATGCACAGTATTTGTCAACATTGCATTCTTCAATAGTTTTACGATGACATTACAGATATCGATCTACTGTCTATTCAATATCAAATACTACATCTATCATCATCATCCCCCTTTTTCCCATTTACATGGGGTCGGGGTATCGTATTAACTGTCGCCAACTCTCTCGATTCAGTGCCACTCTCCTGCCTTCTTCAACACTCATGCCTGACTGTCGCAGATCTTCTTTCACACAATCCATCCACCTCTTTGCTGAATGCCCTCGCTTCTTCTTACCTTCTTCCTGTCTGTCCCAAATCTCCCTCACCAGATTGTCTTCTGCTTTTCTACACATGTGCCCATACCATCGTAATCTGTTTTCTTTGATCTTTTCTGCAATTGGAGCTACTTTGGCTTCTGCTCTTATGTCCTCATTTCTTCGCCTGTCCCACAGTGTGCATCCTACCACCTTTCTCAGGCACTTCATTTCCATCACCTCTAGCTTCTTCAACTGTTCTGCCTTTACTGCCCAGGTTTCTGTACCATATAGTAGTACTGGTCGCACCACTGTCTTGTACACCTTACTTTTCAGCTTCTTTGGCATTCTTCTGCCATAGACTACACCTGATACTCTATGCCAGTTGGCTGCAGCCCCTCTGATTCTAGCTTTGACCTCTTCATTCAGACTACCCTTCTCCTCAACCACCCCTCCCAGATACTTGAAGCTGTTTACCTGTTCCACTATCTTCCCATCTATCTCTATTCTCAGCTTCTTCTGATTTCCCAATCTGCTGCCATTACCACTGTCTTATCTGTGCTTAGTTTCATTCCATGTGCCTTCAGATTTGCATTCCATTCTCCTATCCTTTGCTGAAGTTCTAGATCAGAATACTACATCTATCTACATGTATATATATATATATATATATATATATATATATATATATATATATATATATATAAAACTCTATCAATATATATATATATATATATATATATATATATATATATATATATATATATATATGTGTGTGTGTGTGTATATGTTTGGTCGACAGATGTTTGACTGTTTGACTGTTTGTGATTAACTAAGCAGCTGGTTGACAAGTGTCTGCAAAAATATATGTATCAGAGTATAAATCTCTTCAAGTGATGCATCAATCAGTAACCAAAGAATCTCTCTTTGGCCACTGAAAGCTAGATAGACAGCGCAAAATCATTATTAATTTTTCTTAAAACTATCAGCCTCTTCCCATTCATCTTCAGATAATACCATCATCAAAAGACCTACATGCCCAGTATGTTTCATTTCCATATCCTGTAACCTCTAAAGCTTCTTGTAACATTGCCATTTTTGACATAGCATTCATGAACAGTTGCGTATCATGTAGTCAGAAAAAAAAACATCTTCAGAACTGCTAGAAAATTTAGCTTGCATTTGAGTTTTTAGCTTTTACACTCTACTGTAGAATGCAAAACTGAAATCTCTGCTACACTGTCCTCCCTAAAAAATCTTGGTCAATAAAAACAGATTAACTTTCATCAGTAGATCTCTTTCCTAGTGCTCTGCAAATGTCATAGCACTTATTTTTTCCTATATTATTAAACAAATTGCATCAGTATAGTTAATTCCCAAATTTTGCCTCAAACAACCCAATCAACACAAGTTTGATTATTGGATGCTTGAAGATGCAGGCAAGGATCATGGTGACTATTCTAGAGAGATGACGTGAGGGAAGGAACATAACAAACCAAATTATTGCTGAGCTCTGGTAAATGTTTAAGCTGATACTGGAACAGACCGCTAAGCTGTTCATGTGGGAAGGCTGAGAAGTGGGCTGCTTTTTGGTCCTGCACTGGGCATATCCTCAAAACTATTTCTCTTTGCGCATCCAGCTGAACTCCATCTATTAGCAAATTAGGGGAAGTGATGGAGCCAGGGATATCTGACTAGCTGCCATATAAACAATGACTCCTGTTGCTGTAACCCATGCCCTCAGTTGGATTCCTCTCTCCTCAGATGTTACAAATGTCATTACGAATACCAGGCTGAGATGTTCCTACAAAGCTGATCTCACTCTCCATCTCATCACATATCACTAGTCCCTCTTCATATTTCCACAAAATGACTGAAGTAGTAATATTTCTACACCCTTCATACACCTTTGCCTAAATTTGTACTTTCTTTGTACTTTTTGTTAAAAATGATATCTTATTGCATAGAGCAGGAAGGAAAAAACACCATCTTCCAAGCACCACGTGTGCTGCATAGCATAAATAAGATAAATGGGAAAGACATAAATTGAAATAGAGACTAAGATGTGAAAATCCAATAAAGCATTACATTTGGAGAGAGACCCTGCAAAAATAGATAAGCCACAAAGGGAAGCATTTCCCTAGAGGCTTATCTCTCATTTTAATGTATATACACATTTGCATTTCATTGATACATAGCCAGGTTAGTCATTCCAGGTTATAAAAAAATGTACAGATTTAATATACAATCCTATAACATTGTTGAATGTATAATATAAGAAATGTTGCAGAAATGTATTAAAAAAACAGCTTGTTCAGACTACTCAAAATCTGAGTCACATGATCAATAAGTAAATACATTTATTCAAAAGAGAACAATTATACTATATGTCATTTCCACAATTTTTTTTTTTCTGAACTTAGTCAGGTAAC
>NC_056745.1:1436274381-1436286881 GCF_019279795.1 Protopterus annectens | reverse complement strand
TTTGACTAAAGCATCAATAGCAAACTTCCTTCAGCATGGTGTAACTTCAGGGGGGATCCATTGCAGTTAAATAAACGGTTGGTGTATAGATAAGGTTTTTGAAGGTAGATGTACATTTCTGCAGTCTGAGGTCAGGAGGAAGGGTATTCCATGTTTTAGCATCTTTGTGAGGGAAGAGAGATACCCGAGAGCTGTTTTTACACTGGATATTTTCTATCAGAGCTTTGTTACTGGAGAGTAACTGTCTGTTTGAATTGTAGAAGTTTAGGAGGTTGGTCAGGGCAGAGTTTTTTTCAGGATAATACAAGATCTGGTGTGCTAGCTTGAGTTGAAGGTATTGTAGTAAATTTGGGAATTCTAACCAGTGTGGTGTATATAGGGATTGACAGTGGTGGGTGCGCGATCTGGCATTGGTAGTGAACCTGGCGATTTTGTTATAGCATGCGGAGAGTTTAGTAAGGTCAGTTTTATTTAGGTTTGTTTGTTAGGTGTGTGCTGCAGGTGTTTGATGAAGTACAGATAGAAAGGAATATTTTACTTAGTGTTCTGATAAGGGTAGAGTACAGCAGAGCTATGACCTACCTGGTCTTGGATGCGATGTCCATATGTATACGGAGTGCAATGCAGAATGTGTGTCTCACCACTATGGACACATAAGGAGTAAAGTGTATATTGCTATCAACATGTGTTTCTGAGTCTCATAACACTGTGTTTCAGCATAGAAGGGTGCTATAATAAAATGAAGAAGGTAGACCACCACCACGAATAATAAAGATGCTTTAATTCATGTAAAATCCAGGAAAGTAAGCGCTTTCGTGTGCCGCCAATGCACGCTTCTTCAGACAAGTTACAAAACATTGTAGTGAATCATGCCTTTATATATCTTGTAATTACAGGCTCTTAATCAATTAGTCAATTAGAAAATAGAAGGGTGCTATGTATATCATAATTAGCAGGGATACCTCATTGCAAAAGGGACAATGAGGCACTGTTTGCTTTAAAGTTTGCTTTAAAGTTCTGATCAGGAGTTTGGCATCATTCATCTGTGTATGTGTGCCCCTTTGGTAATATGTTATCATCATTGGGGGACTCTATTGTGCCCCTTTGGTAATATGTTATCATCATTGGGGGACTCTATTGTGCCCCTTTGGTAATATGTTATCATCATTGGGGGACTCTATTGTGCCCCTTTGGTAATATGTTATCATCATTGGGGGACTCTATATGAGTGTGTCCAGCTAACAGTCATCTGCAATGGTAAACCACATAACATCTACCATTGCCTGGTCTTCAGAGAAATAGTTTCCAAACATTTGAGAGCCCAGCACAGATACTTGTGACATTTGGGCTAGTGGTAGAGGTGCAGTCCCCAACTTTGACAGTGTTTGTTCTGTTGGTGAGCCAATTCGCTAGCCATCTAGTAATATATGATTTAATTCCCAGATGGGAGATTTTCACTATGAGGCATGAATGAGGATTGTATCAGAGGCCTTGGGGGTATGTCCTGTTAGCCCTCATCCAGGTCTTTGGGGTCAGTATCAAAGAAGTCCACTAGGTTTAATAAGCAAGATATACCCTTGACAAGAACAAAATAGGTTGGGTCAAGTGTGTTGAAAGTCGCCTATGTCCCTGTGGATAAGCTCCATGCTGATTCCTTCCCTAGCCTTGCAGATAAAGATTCTTAGGCTTATGGGTCAGTAGTTCTAGTTCTGCATATAAACAGATTGATGTGCCTTGCATATCGCACAACATTTGATATTACCTTCTGCAGTGTAGGTGATATATGTGTGAAAAAAGTACTGAGACACTAAGGTTGCAGTGCTGGGGGGTGGCAACACGTGGCTGTATTGTGAATATGTGACATATTGTTAGGTAGGGCCTTCAGTTTGTTATTTTTCCACATGTAATTACATGTCATAGACAGAAAATGGACAGTAAACAGCAGTAATACATAATATTTACTTTAACATAGTGCAGCATGTAGCAGGATTATGAGATGATTGGCAAAGTGTATGCGCATGCAAGATACACATTTTCAATCCTTTCCCTATGTGCATGTAGTTAAGCAGTGTGCAAACACAAGCCACATTGCAACAAATCTGACAGTTGGTCTTGATTCTATGAAACACACCTGCTGCTTAACTAACACCGTGGCAGCATGTGTTAATGCATTGATACATTTCTTTTTGGGTTTGAATCCAGGTGTCTGTAATACTTTTAAATAAACATTGTTAAAGCAATGACATGAATTTATAGTACATGTGTTGGTGTGTGTTAACATAGCACAGCAGAGTTAAGCAGCACTGCGTTGAGGTAACAGCAGCATTTTGCTGCCACTGTGCATTGCTGTGCGATAAGCACCTACATGTGAAAATAGAGACCCAAAAGTGAAGGGATCCATTTCTTTTTCTGCTATTTATGTGTGTTGTGTGTATGTTATTCTATTTTTTGACCAGATTAAAGGTGTTAAAATGGAGTAGATAGGAATGTGGTGAAATGGGGAGCAAGTGGGGGAAGAACAATGGGAAAGCAATATAGGAATGTGCAGAAGGCAGGTAGGAAAGAATCATTGCTATCCATTTCTTTAACAGTGTAAACTGAAAACATGTGCAGAACATTAACTGAATTTGGAATGTTATATCCACAAAGAATGGTGACCACAGTGCAATCATGTTGTGTAGCCAATTAGACAGAATCAAGTGTGTTAAGAAAATGTGTGTAAAACTGAGAGCTGTGTATGGGATGATATATATATATATATATATATATATTTTTTTTTTTTTTTTTTAAACAGGTGTCCATATATTTTTTATTTGAGAGAGAGAGAGGAATATTGGGGAAGGGATGTAGGTATGTCTGGGTCAGATAAGTTGGGTAGGTGAGGAAGCAATTGCAGACAGACAAGACAAACAAGACAAGAGACAGGGATGGTGATGGACACAAAAGGTTGGGGGACACCATGAGTAGGGTGAGGGTTGGGACAACCTAGGCCCCTGGCCATCAAGCTTGGAGACAGTGAGAATCTAGTCCTCACCCATTGGACTATAATCACTAACACCTTAATCACCTGGTGGCTGGTGTGCTTGACATCTGCTCATCCTACAGAACATAAGGGAGAGCAGCCTCTACATCCAGCATAGCCATGCACCAATGGTGTGGTGCATGACCCTATGCACCATTACTGGCAACACATTGCAGGTGATATAATTATCACCTCTGCTACTTCTCCCGGGGGGTACTACTGGACCAGCCACTGGGGCAGGACTACCTGAGGTGCAGGAGTAGCAGATGCAGTACTGCCAGGTTTGGTCCCAGTCATGCCGGGCATTAGTGCTGGAGCTGATGGTGCAGGAGCAGGCTAATCCACTGGGGCTGGCCTACATTGCTGTACTATGGAGCATTTAGTGATGTGGTGCACATGAATGGACACATTTTGATGACACATTAAAAAATAAAAAAAAAAAAAAAAAATAAAAGAAAATAAAGAAAATAAAAAAGAGAGATAAGAGGTGGGGTGAGATAAAGGAACAGATAAAATAAGTGCCATCATATTTGACATACAAAGCATTAATACAATTATACAACTCTATTATCTTAAGTTTTTCATTTAAGTATACCTCCTAACAGATACACACTATATTACAGATTGCTGAAAGTAATCCTTGAAGTATACATATATTGCACATATGTGTGCTCCAATTATACAGATTACAGTTTACAGCAAGGCGTTTGTGCCACTGGTCTAGAGTTTTTACTTTAATGTACATATTATTGAAAAAATAACAGTGTTGTATAGTTTTGAATTGTGGTTTGAACTCACAATCTCTGACTAAAGTTTAATATTGGCTTCTTACAATTGGATTGCTACAGACTAATGTATGCATACTTGCTTTTACAGTTGGGATTTGCATGCTCAATTTGATACAGCTCTATGGAATACCAAAAATGCCATCTTTAACTTTTAATGCTACAGTAACACTTGTTTTATGCTGCATATATAACAATTACTTCCCTCAGTCTCTCCAATCTAGCCTCATGGGCCCAGACATTGAACTGCTGATTCCTGGCAGCTGGGGAAAGAACAGAAAAGAACAGAAGACCATTATGCATACCAGTCTTGTCCATATTAAGCTTTCTAAGTCTTACAAATACTCTCTTTAGTTAATACTTACATAGCTGTGGGATGTTTGCAGTCCTAAATTCCTTCAAACAAAGGTCGAGAGTATCCATCTTTCTCCTCTGTAGGTCATTAAAATGATTTCTACATTGCTGTCTAGTGTGTGGGATACCAGTGGCACTGGATACAGCCTGGGCTAAACTATTCCATGTCTCAGACTTGTACTGGGAGCCAGAATAGTCCCCCTGCAGAAGCCTTTGTCTGTGGTGCTTCACCAGGAGTCCAATAAATATCCTGGACTCCTGGACACCCCACCTCTATGGCCTAAATGTGGCACCTTCCCTACTAATGCCAGACATGTCTACCAGCAGACCTAGAGCAATGGAGACTGGCACTTTCCCACCAGTTCCAGTTAATATGTTTACTTGACTGTACACACCCAAGCAACATGTTGGTGCAATGGTAAGAGGAGAGCAGTAGTGCCAAGCAGTGAGGAATGAAACAATTGCAATTAGAGGTGTAATCTGACACTTGACCTTAGTTTGAGGGGTGTCTACTGATGCAGTCTGGGAAGATATATTGGAAATTGGAAGGTAACTGTTAGGTGAGTTAGTCTTGCAGACATGCACAGGGAGCATACATGAAATGACACATTTGTCTTTACCTTTATACTGAAAAAATTGATTCTTGCACTGTGGGATTCAAAACCTGTCTTCCACAGTGTTAATTTTCCATCTATGCCACAAAAGAATTGCTGCTTAGATATAGTCAGGAATCATACATGAATACAGATAACAGTATGAGCTGTTACATGTGTATGTGTGTGACCTGACAAGGTTCTTGGATATAGAGGCAGATGTGTATGTGTCTTAGGCAAATGTGAAGCCCATGCAAGTCCAGATAGAATTATACTTGTAGAAATATAATAGATAGTATACCTGCAGTCATACATCTGAAAACACAATAATGGTGTCTCATTCCTCATACATATAATTCATATCAGCTCCACTATCTAAAGTGTTATAAGTGAGAGTGAATATAATTGGAAGTGGAACAACAGTAAAAGTGTATGGAGTATCTTATATTTGAACCCAAGACCATGTGTATGGCAGTTCTATACATATACCTGTTACCACAAGAAAGTTGAAATAACATTTCTCTATGTTTCAGTTCATTGTTATAAACTGTAATGTCACAACACCCTGTACTAGAACGCAGGATCATCTGTACTCCAGCTGTACACTTACATCTGCTGCCAGTGGACTAATCATGTGACATTCCTTAATTTATTAATCATTCTTAAGGTCTGTCTGTTTACTGCCATGCAACACCACTTAGTGGGTTTGCTCAGTGCCCAAAAGAATTAATTAAATGCATCCGGATTCTGTTTTTAGCTGTCTGGATCCTGTCTGCTTCCTGGATGGTCCAGTTGTCCAGTTTGCACACTGCAGAGCTTCACACAAACAAGATAAGCACAGCCAAACCCATCATTCATTTCCTCCATTCCCATGATTGTGCTAAGCTGTGCATCGTGCAAACACTGCCCCCCAAAAAAATAAAAATAAATAAATAAACAAGACAGAAAAGGGAAAAAAGACAAACAAGAGACAAGTAGTTGAAATAAGGAAAATCAGTCTATGACATACACACTAGAAAATGATGGGTCATATGAGATATGTATACATAGATCTGTATTTGAATTCTCACTTCAATGAGCCTCCAGAACACATGAAGGGTGCCTTATCCCTCTTTGCCACACAAGCAACTTTGCTGGAAGGAACTGAAATCATTCTGGACACTACAAACTGCAACATCATCTTCAGTAATATAAAACCATGCAACTGCTATTTGTACATGTATTATTTTTGGATGTAGTGCACTTAGTGCTCACACAACATGTGCAGTCTTTAAGCCATTCATTATTATTGGCCTTAAAATGTGTGAGTATATTAACTGGAAATAATGTCATATGCAGTTGTCAACAAATGAAGGGCAGGCTGGATGTTAATGAGCACAGCCTGTAAATTGAGTGCTGTTTTTTGCTGTTTCCAACCTTACATCAAACACTTTGTAGTAGGTCTAACCAGACACACCCACTGGATGTAAGGCAGCCTGCAGTGCTGTTGTGTTTTTCTTCTCCCAACCAATAATCATTCACAGTTGCAATCCACTTTAAAACAGACACTGAGGGCATGCCTGTACTGTTTACATCTTCTACACTGAGTCAAGTATTTGAGATTCAGCAATTCGAATCAGTTCACACCTCATTTGCATCTTCACCATGCTAACAGCCTGAATCTGCACCATATAAAAAAGGCAATATTGTAGTTAGGTAACCTAAAGGTGAGGAGGCGTATTTATGAGGAGAAGACTGAGCATATGCTATTATTTTGGAATATATCCGCACAGAGGATTTCTGAACTTCAGAAGGTGTGCTTGTATTTTGTCAGCTACATACTGCATATGTTGGAATGTAATTAAGAAAATCTGAAGCAAATGCTTTTACACTTTTATTTGTATGAATTAGTTAGAAGTGTACTGACGCCATGGGCATGTTTCTCAAGGCATTTCATATGTATACATGATTGCCAATACACTAAATGGAATTATCTGTGGTAAATATGTACAAATGTTTCAGGGCCAGTTAAGTTGATATAACTTTTAGAATTTCAAAGATGGTTTGCTAGTAAATTTGTGTAATATGCTTGTACTTTGGGGGGGGGAGGGGCAAAGCTGTGTTTCTCTTATAGCACAAACAAGGATATGTTGCGATTGTTACTCTCTTTTTTGTATCCAGTCTATTCATATTTTACATCTCTAGGCTGTTTTATGTTTCTGCAGTAGCTAATACTGAGATGGTACCTTTTCTGTTTTATCTGGGAACAGTTATTTTGTAGTTATGTGATACTTATTTGTATTATCCTACTGTTATCTTTTAGGATGCCTAGGAGTATGCCACCCAGGCATGTCAATCCATGAAGGCCACCCTTCACTGATGTTGAAAATCAAGTGATCGTGGATGCTTTTAGGCAACATGGTGCCTTCCTGCATGGGGAGATATGGCATGCAGAATACAAATCTGACACCAGATTGTCAATGATGTTTTCTTTTTCAAACACCTTTATTGAATTATCATTTGTGACATAGGGAAATTTACATTCATGTAAAAGTAACCAAACTATATTAACATAAACATTATACTTATCATATATTGCTATATATCAAAGAACCTAAGCAATATTACATAAATTATTCACTTCCTGCCTTTTTTTTTAAACAAAAAACATCTATAAACCATCACTTACTACAAAGGCAATCATACATTTATATGCATAAATGAAAACATACCACACTGACACAATCCTAGTTGCAAATATTTTACATCACAAACCATACTGACACACTCCCAGTTGCAAACATTATACATACATTTATAATCTACCCAATCATTCTCACTCAAACATTACATAGCTCATTTAACTCCTGCCATCTTTTAGACATCATTCATGCCTTGTATGTATGGTTAAACCAAACAGAAGTACAGACCAATTACCAGTGGTAAAACGAAAGTCCACAGCTGAAAGACCACCAGGAACCAGGACACAGTAAATAAATCTGCTTTAATTCAGACGTAGCAACTCCAAAAAAATTCAAGCAAAGAGATAAATCAAGCGCTTTCGCCCGGGCTATCCCAGGCTTTATCAAGATAAAACACTAAAGACTAATCATCCTTATATACAAAAAAGTTAATTGCTTAATTGTAAAATTGGCTTTGTTAAAAATTCAATTTGCAAATATTAGGCTCCATCTCACCAAATGGATGGAAATTCAGTTGGTGTTCAAAAAAAAAAAAAAAAAACTCCACACTCGGTTACAACATATTGTGACTTAAAACTAATTTCTTTAACATTTACATTCTAAAAGTTAAATTAAATTGAATTAAAAATATCACACAACCTCACTTGCAATTTTGCTGTGAGTGAATAAAAGTTCCTGTGCAACCAAATATAGCCAAACTGTAATATGAATAATTAATTATATGCCCAAAATTTCAACTGTGCATCACCTCTTTAGAAGTGTAGTAAGTAAACATAGTAAATGAATATACTTAAAAAACATCTATAGAAAACATTATTAAAAATTGCAATAGAACATGTCCCCATATATGCAATACCATTTGGGACCCTAAAAAAATCTAATTTGTTAGAAAAAACACTTTACTAACTAAATAATTAAACTTGTTAAAGCTTACTCCATGTATATAACACTAACAATATATAAAATATATAATAAATAATAATGTTTCAAAACTATTATATGAAACATACAAGCTCCTATAACTTTGCTCTTCTGAATTTAAGAACACTGCTAATACTTATGCAATCATTAAGCCCTGGTGATTTTGAAGCATTTAATTTTAATTGCCAGAGTAATTCCCTGTACTCAAGGGATGTCTCCCAGTCTCCCCCTCTTACATTTGCCACTACTTGTTCAAGTACTAGGAACTTTAGGGACATTTCTTTGCAAATCAAAGAATGTTTATAAAATGCATTTGTTTCTTTTTTGTTGCTGATTTCATAGAGATGTTCATACACTCTTCTCTTTAATGCTCTTTCTGTCTTGCCTACATAAAAACAAAAACAATGTTGGCAAAACCCCAGGTAGACCACACCTTTAACATTACAGTTAAAATGGCCTGGTGAGAATAAATTCATCTTTCTAGATTTTAAATTCTACTTGAATCCCACAATTCCCATTTTGATGTTAATGCTGTGGATGGCCACAGCAGGACATATGAGCATGTGTGCTTCAGGGCCACTGAAATGATCACATTGGCACGGGAGAGTGCAGCTGCAGTCAGCTGTGATCAGATGAGTAACAGGGGAGAGCCTGCTATGGAGCCACCACTAACACCAAATGAAAAGTTGCTACCCACTGTCAGGGAACCACACAATTCCCAGGAATGTGCAAAAACAGCATGTACTCAACGATATAGCAAAAATTTTAGGGACAGCAAGCATGTTTCAGGGGGAGCTTCCAGGTATGCTTTTGTATCTCAGTGGTTGAATACTGTTGTATAGTAAAGCTATCGAAATCAGTGCATTACATCTGTGCCACAAGAATTTTCTTTGGTGGGGATTGAAGATTGCTGCAGGTAACAACACATTCTGATTGATTAGCTTAGATTAGTTTTGTCAGCCAAATTCTTGTTGAACATATAGTTAATGGACATATAAACGGTTAAATGTATTCCCCACATTACTGTTAATTCTGATGATGTTGTCCTTACATTTTGCTTAACTTCTTCCAGGACCATTATGCTTGCAGAGGACAGCCTCAACTGCAGATGGTAAGCCAAACATTTTTATGCCAGTACTGATGAGCAATTTTAAGAAATATTTTAGTGTGTGATGTGGATGTCAGGACTGTTGTGTGTATTGCTGTACTGTCTAATAGTGGCACCACTGTTAGTTTGTTAGCATATAGTGGACTATACTAGTGTAGGTATTAATTTTTGTCCTATGTTTGTTGCTTTTTATCACAGGTGATCTTGACAGTAGATGTGTGGGACCTCTTCCACTTGATGTCGGTGTATCAGCGGACTCTAATAATGATGGTGGCCAAACAGGGGCACATTTGGGGGGTGCAGAGATTGAATCTGACACTGAGGTTAACATACAGCCATCCTCTGCAGTTCCATCAGACATACCTAGTAGGCCTATGTGTACTAACTCCAGTAAGCCCACAGATATTCAACAGACAGAGGGTGAGGCCATTGATCAGGGAAGTGTGGTCATTGTGACTTCAATGCCTGTTGACTCTGGCCATAGCCAAAGTATGGGTGAAGTCCCACACAGGAGGGTGGTTAGGGGTGCTCAGAGGAAGCCTGCTATCCCTCCTCCACCTGTTCCAGGTGTCTCTTCCTGTGCCACTCAACATATGTTTAGGGCCATCTTGGAGGCACAGGCATGTTCCCATAGGTGCTCCAGACAAATGCTCAGAGTTGCAGATGTGGCACAGCCTGGCATGCATGATTGCCTCCACTGTGTTCCCGATTCTATGGATCAGATGAATGGCACTTTGGAATGACGAGTGTCTGTGAAGGATCGATTGGTGTCTGTCATGGAATAAGCATTGCCTGTGATGGAACATCTGCTGGGAGGGGAATGGCATTTTTTGCAGGCGTAGGTCAGCCACATCATCTGCTGTTAGCCAATGTGGCCATGTTCAATCATACTCCCATAATGACAGCACTTCCACTGCTCCATCAGTGGGTGAGCTGTCCACACCCAGACATGGCAGGCCATGCGGTCATGGTTCTGGGCATCCCCATGAAGGGAACTCATCCAGCAGACATCAGTCACATTTACTTAGCAGCAGTTCATCTGACCATGGGCATGGATGTGCTAGAGCAACTCCTGGCATGGCCAGTTCTCATGGTCAGGAATGACAACGATGAACTGCCACCTCTACCATGCAAGGTTCACACCTGTCTGACATACCAAGATGTAGAGCCAGCACAGAGTTTGGCTGTGTCCATGCAGACACTCACATGCCACTTTCACCTGGAGGACCCCTACAGACACACACACACACACACACACACACACACACACACACACACACACACACACACACACACACACACACACACACAACAGTTACATGGTTTAGTCATGCAGTTTCAAACTCATTTTGTGTCACTGGCCATTTGGTGGCTTATCCAAAGTCTGCTTGCTTCTCTTTCTGACTCACACACACTCACTGACCTTTTGTGTCAGCCTAGGCTTCCTGCCTCTCACACACACAAACACAGAACGCCTTGTGCAAGTGATGATAACTGTGCCATATTCCTGTTTTCTATCTTTTGGATTCAGGGATAAATAAGCTTTGTGGATGTCTTAGTGCTTAGTATATCTGCATTTGTGGTGTTGAACTGGTAATTGTACCTTTGACTTATACTGGCCTTAGAAAATTAGACAATTGAAAGTGTCAGCATTTCCCAACTTTATTGTGAATGCTCTTGTGAGGGCTGTGAAGTCAGAAACTGCAATGTGTATCATTACTTTTTAACTTCTCTCTTTAATGACTTTCCAGTACAAATGCATGGTGCTAAACTGAGGGCATGCAGTGATCATCAGTACTTATGAGAGGTATGACTGCATGAATCTTTGAGGCCTGCGACCTGCTACTTAATAATGGACACATGTAAGTCAGATAAATCTATGCTGTCACATGTTAAGGTCATTTCTGTACAAATCTCCCACCTTTTACTTGCTTACAGTACCAAGTAATTAAGCACAAGGATATGCCACTCATTCATATTATTACACAATACATTCCAGGTTCAAGACTTACCTTGTAAATGCAGCAGTTGCCACAGTTTTACTTCAGGGCTGAGTCTGTATGATGCAAGCAGTAATAGCCAATACATTGGGAGGTAAAGATTGTGAGAGTTGTCTGGAATCAATGTTAGTATATGTATGTGTATAGCAGGAAGGTTTTAGGCCCTTAGGTGGTGAGTGAGTGTGCTCTCCGTCCTCTTAGCCAATGCAAGGACACATTGAGTATGCCTATATCTGCCTACATCCACAGCAGCTGCTGGTTCCCCCCTGGCTCCTCATCTGTGTGTGGCTGTGGTGACCTTGGCATTGGTGTTGGGATGTTTGCTTCTTCCCCTTACTGATCATGCTGAAGCTGTTTTCCCATGATAATGCTGTGTATCATGGCACATGTCTGTGGATTGTACTGCAGGGCTCTCCTAGATGTATCTAGGCACTGGAACTGTGACTTCAGTAGCCCACACTCATGCTCTATGATATTTCTGGTTTGAGCATTTGCCTCATTATGGCATTCTTCAGTGGGTATGTGTGTGCATTTCTGATGGGTGTCATTAGCCACTGTTTCAGTGCATAACCTGCATCCCCCAGTAAATGACCCTGTGAGATATCCCCCCTAGCAAACATCTGATACAGTTGGGAGGTATACCAGAAATGTGAGTAACTGTAACTGCCAGGGTTGCCAGCACACACATTCAAGCTGATTCCCTTGGCATTACACTTAACTTAGCAGTTAACAGAGTGGAAGCCCTTTCTGTTATGTAGAGCCTGCCCTGTTCCCCAGCTAGTGCCTTAATTTCTATACGTGTGCAATCTATGACATCCAGTACTTCAGAGTAGTGTGCTACACAGTAGAACTCTTGCATATTTGTGGCCCTATCCTCAGGAGTATGGGGAAAATATATGTGGTTACTGGCATGTTGGAGCATAGCATGCAGAAACTGATGGAGGATGCTGGGTACTGATGCCTGTGACACCCCCATCCTGTACCCTGTTGTTCTTTGAAAGATACCTGTAGCTAAGATTCTAAGTGCTACACATAA